>NW_025935560.1:871339-1152238 GCF_000764305.2 Hyalella azteca | reverse complement strand
TGTATTAACTGTGAATGTAACGAATCGGTACATCAAAATTTGCATCTGTTTACAGACCGCAGAGATAATCTCTATCAGTAGAATAAACTATAAAAATATTAACTGTTTTAATTGTCAGAAGAGATGTAGTGCTAGAAACACGGTAGATTGTGCGCCAGGGCAAAGAGTTCAGCTCGCGATAGTTGCTGACTTGGCAAAAATTGAAGCAGTAAGCTTATCATACCAGAATGCTTAAAACTTGCGTAATGTTCGAAATCTAATTAATACTGGTTACTTTTAAATGACGAAATTAAATTTTTAAAGACATTTTGGTGTAATCTTGCTTGAACTCATCTGGCTATTTGTTAAAATATTTAAAATTTATAATATAATATTAATAAATATTTATAATATTTATTTATAATATAATATAATTAAAAACGGTATAGCTTCTTTCTATTACTAAACGAACTGGTGGCAAGTTAAATCGAACGCGGTTTTGTAAAAATGTTGAGGAACAAGAGGGGCGAAAGCAGATTTAAAAAGACATTCATCATGACAAAGTGCTATATTCATGAATTTTCAAAGTTGAAATCTGAACATATCGTCAAGTTTCAAAATTTCGACTGCCTATATAATTTGCAAGTGCATGTCAAGGGACTTATTATCAACATACCTAACCCAAAGCATAGAACGCAACGATTCATTAAGTAATGTGATGTCCCGTTTATTTTTTTGGATTGAAAGTTACATCACTCCAGATTACCAAAGTGCTTGATAGTTTTGATAAGACAATGCATATAAAATCGTTTTTAATGAAGAGAAAGGTAAAACATTTGATAAAGCTTGCAAATCTCGTGCGATAGAACACGGCGTCGTCGGCAAAAAGCTTACAGTTCACATTGAAAGAGGAGGCGATATCATTAATGAAAAGTTTAAATAAATATTATAAAAATTATTATAAAAAGTATTACTGAAGTTATTATTAAAAATGTTATTAAAAATATTATTAAATATTATATTAAATGTTTTTGCATTCATTCTCTTCATATTTAAAAACATAATTACGCTCATAAACGACCATGACGCTCATAGACCAGACTGCGAAGTGGGCAGGGAAAGAAGAGTGCATGTTTACCTCGAAGGGAAGATTTATTGCCTGCGCCTGCAGGAATGTGTATCAACCAAAGGCCTGGTCGTGCTTTAATCTACGGAAGTTTCACCTACCTTTAGGCTTCTAAAGCATATATATAATACTAGAATAATAATTCAGAAATGTTTGGGGTAGTGATCAATGAAGAATAAATAGGTAAACCGACGTATATCGAGAAAATGCTAGAAAAGTCACACGCTATACGAACATCGGGGTGCATAATTTTATCATCCCTGATAACAGTTGAAATAAAAAGTTTACATAATTTATCTTAATGCCTGCACATTGCAAATAATTAGCCAGGACAGCATTCCAAATTTCAGACTTGTATCTTATTTATGAGGGGAGTTATTGCAGTTATAAATAGTTATAAAACTCCGTAAGCGACTATAGCGGCTGAGAACGTCCACGGGGCTCATAAGTATGAGCTGCTCTCCGAGCACTTCGTCTAAGCATGTTATTCGTGCTGCTAAAATTGCATCTACGCGAAATTTGTAGACATTTATTATCCTCTAGTTGTACATTCAAATGGCAATGAGACCTTGGCATTGCCTCACCCATCATTATTTGAAGTTCCCATTTACTCATAATATATATTTCAGTTAGTTGCTATTTTGAACTGAATTTTCAAAGTTATTTGCCCTCCACATCGATCAAAAATTGAATTGTTTGTTACTTCTTGGAGTTTTTATATGATGCATTATTCACCAGCACTTCTTATGACTAAATTCATGAACTGAAATTCAAATGTCGATTGAAAAGATTCATTAATTGTTTGTAATAAAAATATACTGAAATGTATAGGTTCTCCTGATATTAGGAAAGACGGTTTGGCTCGCAAATGATTTACCAATAAAATCTATCTAGCGACTCGGAATCAACTCTTCTCTGTATGGTAGACAGTCTAAGCCTAATCTGTACAAATTTTGCCTTCCATTACTTTGAATGTTCAAACTACTTGCGTAACTATGAAACGCTATTGTACGTAACTGTTCTTGCGTCAGGATAACTCACCAGAATCTATTTAATGTGGGGTTTGATCGTCGCTGGTCGTTATTTTGTCGAAAATTCTAGCACGTATCGGTTATACCGCCTCCCATAAAAAAATTTGTAGATAATTGCCCTAGTCTGCAACAAATTTCTCTCACATTCTTCGATTAAAACCAACATTTCACGATGCATTTGTGCGTCAGGTTAAGAGTAAAATTAAGCTGCAGACCATATATAAAACAGTAACATATATAACCATATGAATTTCTCGAAAAACCAATATAAACGATTCAGTGAATAATTGCAATACCAAAAATTTCATGAAATAAACTGCACCTATTATATTTGCATAAACTGAATCAATAATCTGACTAAGCAATTTCCATTAGACTCTACTGACCTCTGATCATATAAGCAATTTTCTCCATGCGAATTTGTAGATTGTTACTAAAACACTACGAAGAAAGCTTCCAATTTCCATATGCGAGTAAAAATTTAATGAAAACTGTCAAGAAATTATTAATATTTTCATTCCTAATAATAATATTTGCAGAGGTGGGCAGTAGCGCGCTACATGTAGCGGCCGCTACATTTTTAGTAGCGTTAGCGGTAGCGGCGCAACATTTAAGGCAATATGTAGCGGTAGCGGTAGCGCCCGCTACATATTTAGGTATCGATACGAGGTTTTGCCGCTACAGCGCTACCGCTACATTTATAGATAAAGCCTTTAGATTTTACTTATTAGTATTAAATATTATTTAATAACCATCATGATACATACATAATATAAATTACAGAATAAAACTGTACGAAAGATTTCGGTGTAATGTTGTCAACCTCAGCCTGTTACTAGTGTCAACATGTTAGTTGTTATACTTGTTAAGTTGTTACCAGTTACCACTTACAGGTATTTTTTCATGTTTCAGTTTGCTATTTTTTACACAGTTATTTTTATGTTTCACGTTCCCTACATGGATGTCTACTTTAATCTACCAATCTCAAAAATAATCCACATATAAATACAAATAAAAGACTGATTTATATATGTATATGTGGATAATTTTTTCGATTGGTAGATTAAAGTACACATCCATGTAGGGAGGGTAAAACATAAAAATAACTAACTTTTATTTACTGTATCTAACCCGTACTAGTTCGGTTAGGTTAATTGCAATAAAGTTGCATTGATATGTTTTGAAAATGTTTTATTATCATTAAATGTTTATGAGTAAATCCCAATATCAGAACAATAAATATATTTAGAGATTTCCAATAATTTTGGCCATTGTAGCGGCTAATGTAGCGGCGCTACATTTTACTGTAGCGGTAGTGGTAGCGCTCACTACAATCTAGTGAGTGTAGCGGTAGCGGTAGCGCCCGCTACATTTAGAGCATGTAGCGGTAGCGGTAGCGCCGCTACATTTCAAAGTAGCGCTGCCCAGCTATGAATATTTGTTGCAGATTAGGCCATTAGACCTGTCGACGATTCTTAACATCGCAGAATTATTATAGCTTGCTGCGGGTCTCGAACATGATACTCGCTGTACTCATCTCCACTATACTTAACCGCCCAACAATCTCGCTGATGTTGAGCAGAATTGTTGCAGTAAGCAGGGGTCGAACCAGCAAATCCCTGCTCAAATCTTGGTACTCTAAACTGTAACCACTGGTCACCCGGCCCTTGCATGGTGGATGATGTTATAACTCGAGATTAAATGGCTTTGGACAAGTTGTGGAAAATCGAATAACCCAAACATTATAGTGAATAATTAGGATCATATGGCTCGCGTAAAGTAATCGTCAAGCTCAAGTTTTGTTATTTTCCATGCTCTTTAAAATAGAACTTCGAACTATCATCAAATATTGTCTTTAAAAACGCATCTAGCATATGCTAAGTAAATATAGGTGAGTGAACAAAATTCAAAGTCGGATGCACGAGTGGGGGGCGCTGTCGTAGGCCACAAATTTTACTCTTAGATAAGCCCTGGAGCCAACTCCTGGCTTCACCGTGCATTAACTTTACTCAGCCTCAGAACTAGAAGCCACAGACTACGCTTGAACTCCGTAATCCAGACAGGCGCCATACTGCCGAAAGATAATAGCGCCGTAGGTTTTCAGCCACTGCTTAAGCATGCTCGTTCATAAGCAGGGAGTTCACCATCCGGCTGTACCTACTCCAGCCTAACCTCTTCTAGCCTAACCTATTCATGCTGTCTCGGCTCACAACCTCCTTGCAGACAATGGCTGCCTCTACCAGCACACTTTGTCCGCCTTTCTAACTTCTTGCAGCCAATGAGGTTAGGTTAGGTCCGCTTAGTTTTGTTTTGGGTGGAGAAAGGTTGCAGCTCGTATAGGTTAGGCCTGAAGTGGTTAGGCCAGATGAGGTTTGGCCAGATGCGATATGGCCATGTTTACCTTTGGCAAGCTTATTTTGTGGCTGCGGACATCCGGTGCTATGGCTTTGAGAACTTGACTTCATAGGACGTTAGGCACTCTAGCGTTCTTACCTATGGAAAGGAATATGAACTAAGTGTGAAGTATGGCAAAGCTGGCGTCCGGCATGCACCCCCTTTTGTTAGTTTCTACGTCACGCTTATGAAATAAAGCGGAGAAAAACCGTGGACTATTTTCCACCCGTTGAGCCACACGAACGTGTCATTGACTTTACGGAGAGAAGTCAAAAAGTACCAGTTTTACTCACGGTAATCAAAAAATCTGAATTTTCATGTATGAAAAGTTGGGAAATATTGCTCATACAGGAAAATTTATTGCTAAAATACATATATGTTATATTATCATTATAATAACTTATATCAATCATTTTATTTTAATTCTGTCGTCTATAATTCAGAAAAATAATCAGTCAAGTGACATAACTCGTCAAAATGTTAATATGTAGCAATATTGATTTTTTTTAATCAGTGAGACCAATTGAGTATGAGTTGAAAGAACGTAGATGTGCGGAACCGCAGTCCGCACTGAAAGCGCATCCATTTCATAGTTAGTCATGTTTAGTTGCGGTAGAATCAGTCTTGCTTGCTTTATTTGCTATCCTAAATTTTAATTGAGAAATAGGCAGTTATTGCTATCTCACCATTTTTGTCTTTGAAATCTGTGGTCATTCCTATTGAGGTATGTTATCTGAAGTTAGACAATACATTGAATAAAATTAGATTTGCTCAATTAATCAAATTAATGAAGCAAGGTTCACCGTTCAACGGTTCAAGCACTTATCAAGGGGAGCGCTGCCGTATCCCAAAAATTTGACTCTTAAATCAGCCCAAGAGCCAATGCCAACCCAACCCTCTACATGCAATAGAAATATTCAGCCTAACACCTATGCAGCTGTTCTTACTTGCCTCATCTCGCCACACCAGCTTGAAAAAAGCAATGATTCAGCCCACAAGCTGATACTCCAAACGGATTATGCCCAAGCAGCCCAATAGCTCCTAGTCCTACACCAATGATTTAAGCCCATACCATCACTTCTTACAAATGTCGTAAGCCACAGGGTCCGCAGACCGCACCAGACTGCCGTAAGTGGGAACGGCCCTGCACTGAGTGCACTGGACTGTCGCCATAGTGGCAAACCACAGCTTTTTTAGAATCGGTTCATTTTCAATTTCCTTATTTACCAAAGATTTAAATCAATTCCTTATGTATGATACTGCTGGTATCCAGGATACTTTACTGGTCTACTTATAGTTATAGGACTCACAAATGAACTTGAGGGCTAGTCTGGAAAAGTCCTATTTTTGTCTGAAATATCGCGGCTCTAATATCATATAATTTCAGTAGGTATGAAATCTCGTGGCTCGAATGTCATAAATTTTTGTTTGATTAAAAAATCGCGGTTTGCACTTCGCAAAAATGTCATTTCATAAAATTTTCAACTTCTGCAATCCGCATTGCTTTACCGTTTCCACCAAAAATATCTTGCAGAAAAAACATAAACATCGTAATGTAAACAAATAAACAAAACGTTTGTTGAAGATCGCGCATAGTTGCGGTCATGTCAAAGCGATCAGACTGTATATTAACACGTGCTGAACTTACAGTAGAGACAATCAGCTTGAAAGCATCCCCATCAACCAATCACAGCTTGAAAGCATCCCCATCAACCAATCACAGCTTGAAAGCATCCCCATCAACCAATCACAGCTAGAAAGCAGATAATATTACAATTCCAGTAACCAATCTCAGCTGGAAAGTTGGAAGGGGCTAAAATCACAATCCCATCAACCAATCACAGCTGGAAAGTGATAGGTTATGTATATAATATAATGGAGTAAATGGACTGAAAGTGGAAAGTTCCTGGCCTTTCCAAGGTTTCAGGTCCTGCTTTCCAATATGCTATGTGTACTAGTTAATTTAATATCCCTCTAGAATTCCACACTGCAGTTGAGGGAGAGTCTAAAAAACTCTCTGCTTTGCCACTATGACTGTCGCATCACCTTACCCACTTCGCAGGTGTAACTAAGCCCAGCCCTGATGCTCACCAGCATCTTCTTTCTCCACACTTACCCCCTTCTCTCCACCTTTCCGCGAAAGGGTTAGGTTAGGTTTGGTTAGAATTCTTCCGCAAGCTGGTACCGAAAGGAGGGGGAGCAGGGGGTAAGCATGGAGGTTTAGCTTCCAGAAGAACGGACAGGCTGGAAGGTAGCAGTGTACTGATAGCACTGTGGTGCAGAACATTCTTTATCAAAAGTGGGGAAGGGGCTAGGCTGCATGGAATAGAAATATGTTGGGGTTTAGCGTGTGGGTTACGACCATTGTATTTGCGGCCTGCAGCTCATTGGCTCACTGGTTTACATCCATGAAGGGGTTTGGTCCCTGTGGCTTTCAGCATGTAATCATGTTGGCTAATTTGCTCTGCAGCATGCTTGCGCATGGGGTGAAGTATGAAAATTATGCTGGTATTGGGCAAGGCTGGGCTATTTCAGTCGTCCCTTATCAAGCATCAAGGTTGCAGTTGATAAGGTCAACGGTAGCTTGTTAGGGTATGATGGTCGATGGATATCCCATCTTGCTTTCATCAGTTTCATCTTCATGGTTGAAAATTCATTAGTGGATAAACATTTGCTGTGATTATATCAGTAGTATATAAATTATTATATATAATCACAGCAAATTATTATTATTATAATATTATTAGTATATATAGTAGTATATAAATTATTATTTTATATTGCAGATGCAGATTGTATTTTATTTTATGCATATCTACAAAGTAAAGGTCAGTTGCACAATTTTCTAAATTTTGCTGTAGCCTGTATATCATCCCAAGGTCACAAGGTGCAGAGTTTGCAAGCTGCATCACCAAGATATTGATTTAGCCCAAAGTGGCACCAGCCATTTTCAAGATGCTTTGCCTGGTGGTTTTCAATAAGAAAATGCTGCTAACAACTTTGATAGTAAATCCCTTACTCTCCACGGAGCACGGACTGCAACACAAACACTTGCACTCATCGCAAGTCGCAACTGATTTCCGGAGGTGTTGAATTCCAGAGGGGTAGGTTACCGTAGGTATATATTAACTGGTAAACATAGCAAATCGGAAAGCAGGACCCAAAAATCTGGAATGTCCAGCACACTTCCACTTTCAGTCCATCATCATCATCACTGATGAGTCTCTGCAAGATGCCACAGTTGTTTCATTGAAAAAACAGCGCTTGCATCATCACAGTAACAAGAATCCAATCAACGCTTTGGACACGTGTCCAACGTAACAGTCACAAGAACTCAGTCAAGAAGAATCCAATCAACGCTTGAATGCGTCCAACGTACTGTCACAGGGATCCAATCATTGCTAGAATGTGTGCAACGTCACAGCCACTGGAATCCAATCAGTGATAGAAAGCTAGTAGGGACCGCCTCAAATGCACTAAATGTTAACGCACTGATGCTAACTTAATGCGTAATGCTACAATTCTTATTTCAAGAGCGTAAAACAATAGTGTAGTTATTTCATTATTGATGGAAATTGCAAAGAATAACATCTTCACTATGTACACTCACTCACAAATACATGAAAAACTGCCTATGATTCAATCCACGAATACAAAACTGACAACCGATGCAATCAGCTGAGACATACAATCTCCTTTTGTCTGTATGGAATTCTGTATAGGTAATATATTATCTTGTTTACAAAACAAAATGTATCGAAAAATTTACCACCTTACACCTTCCACCGAAGTGACAATTGATACTCTTACACTGAGCTCGTCAGAAACTGCGGACACCCGGACAGCTGCATTTCCTTTAACTCGCTTGCGTGTGGTTCAAAAACCGATAAGTTTGCGACTCTTCCCTCCAAATCATACACTAGTCGTGTATCCGTATCAACAAATTTTTGTAATGAATATGTTCCAAAATAAAAATAAAAATTACGCAAACTTTTGCAGAAAATTATCACGATTTCACCGGTACCAACAAAGTTCTCGAATCCACACGAAATGATGGGATAAACTGCTATGGCAACATTGTGTTGACTAAACATAAACTGCATATGGCAACACTGTGTTGACAGTTGACATTAGACAAGACGGTGTCAGACACCTTGTTTTGGTCTTGTAAAGTTCAATTTCATAATAAAAAATAAAATGTATAAAAAAAATTTTTTAAAGACCACGTTTTTCATGTGGACTCAAAAGTAGAAAATAATTTTTCTTTAGAAATAGTGGTTGAATTCAAAATTAAAATTAAGGCATGCCTAAATGAAGATGCGCCCCACGTTTTTCGTTTTGATGTAAAATATTTTAACTGAAATACAAAAGACCAAGAGAATGAAAGCAAACAGAGATCAGTAGCTGCCTAATTATTTATTTTTATTTTATATTTGAATTTTCTACTTTTGAGTCCACATGAAAAACGTGGTCTTTGAAAATTTTTGTTATACATTTTATTTTCTACTTTTCGTTTTTTAAGTATTTTATTTTCTCATTTTTAGTCCGTTGCTACACATGAAACACGTTGTTGCGAGCCAATTTACTTGACTTGATGTACGTATCGATGATACGAAGCGTATCATCGATGATACGATGATACGAAGCGTATCATCGATATACGCAGTCTAAACACGAATATCCTCTTGAGGATGACGTGCATTAAATTTTCCAACCCCTGCTTGTGAGTTCCTTTAGAGTTTATACACCTGGAAACATGCAACAAATTATTGATTATTGTATTGTTATTGGGAGCTGAGCTTCCCTAAAAGTTTCAGAGCGCTAGCTAATGGGAAAGTTGGTGAAATATCGATTGCAAGATTTGATCATCACAGACACGAAAGCGAGCTAAGAAAAACGATTTGATCCATATTTCACAGTGACATTTAAATGATAGAAAATTGTTTCAAAAATTAAACACCAATTGATACGCTTCTATATACGAATTTATTCATGTTTTTGCCCTATAATGTCGAATTTGTCTTAATAACTTCACTCCACTTCAAATCCTGAATGATTTTGTCTCCCATGGCAAGTTTTTGAACGTCTTGTGTCATTTAGAAAACGTTGGTTGTTTATAAGCAGTAATTATTTTATTTTATTGAACCCAAGAAAGTTTAGTCATCGAAATGACAACATCATTAAATTTAAAATATTAAGCTATATGAGTGATATCATCAATTATCAAAGAAGTTGTAAGAAAAAAATCTTTGTTTTGATGTAAAAGAATGTTTTTAATTTAAAAGAAATGCAATACTTGATTTTCAGAAATACAATGCAAAAATTAATGATCCCTATTAGAATTCAACAGGCGCGACTCATTCAGAATTAAATTGAAAAAGTTGGTACCTATTTGAAATTTATGATTTTACAGATTGCTTAATTGAACGCAGTGCAGAAATTCAAGATCACCTATGAGTATGAATTTAAGTCTCATGACTGAAGATCTCAAAATTTATTGTACTACCACATATGTTTGATACATAAGCTTTTTGTCCTTTTGATGAACAGAGTTTATTTAGGTTCTATTGACTGTAATAGGTAGAACGATGCGACATATTTGTGGCCATCCAACGATCGGTTGACGGCTTTGAATCTTGATACCACTGTACAAATATTGCGGTGGACACATCTTCCAGAAGTTTCAATGCAAAGATTCTTATTTAAAGGATAATAAATCGATTCGTAGTTGTTTACTCGAATTACTCCCACCTATAGATAAAAATGAACATTATTCAATTTATTTTAAATGTTTTTCATGAATTCACATTAAAATATTTATTTTGAAATCAACCATGTCAAAGTAATGAAATAATTTGTTTTAATAGTTTTACGCTTCCGAAAATATTTCAAACATCTATCAGGAATATCGTAATTAATCATTCTCTTGCATTGAGTATATTAACGTTATGAATCGTGCTGCCGCTGCCGCGATCATCATTCGTTTTCGTAGTTGCATGCCGGGCGCCTGCTTTTGTTGTTCTATTTAGTCTCGCTCCCATGAATTGCGTGTTTAGTGTGTGCATCATGGAAAAGTCTGCTTTAAACTTTACAGCGTAGTCACTCACGGTAGCTGTAATTACTTTATTAAGTTTAGTTCTTTGCAGTCATACTAAGAGACAAATCTTTAAGGAACTAATACTTTGTATAATTTTAATTGTTGAGTGAAAGCTGCGCCTGCAGCCTTGCTGGGATGCTGGCACGCAACATTTCCAAGTGAATTACCTTATAGAAACTTAGCTTTTAAGCCTAATAACTAAACTTTTAAGCCTAATAAGTTCATTTTTTTGCCTTAAATAATGTTGTATCGAAAAACTGTTGTAGGTGTATCGGGAATAATATATGAACCGTCAATATTAGAATTCCATCCTGGACTCACTCAGCCTTTTGTTGCGATCAGTCAGCCGAACGAAAAACGTACCGTCAACCGGGGCTACTCGGGACGGTTTTGAGCGTTTTTTGTTAATAACTTCTTACGATGAAACATTTCATAAACAAGTTTAGGCTCATTTTATAGCTCTTTGCGAGGGCTATCGAATGGCATCTTCAAAAAAATTCCATATGCTATTCGTAAGTGCCAGAAGCAAAAAAAGAGTGTCCCGAGTAGCCCCGTCAAATGGGGCTACTCGGGACACTGGGAATGAAACTTCATTTTAAAACACTTGAAGCATGCAGAGCGTACTCATCCATTACTAACAGTACTCTGAAGTCCGCCTCTTTCATTGTTGATGATGTAGAGGTAGAATAAATGACATTTTCTGTGATTTTTACTTGTTTTTCCTTTATTGATATGATATTGCCATATACATTAATTACCGTATTATTAATGTGCAATTCTCGTATTATTGATGTGATATTACCGTATCCATGAACATGCCCTTGAGCATTTACAACAACCTTGTCCACTGCAAGCTTCGTATCAGCAGCCTTATAGCATTTTTTTCTGTATCTGTAAGCTTACAGGACAGCTTGTAATTTCACATCATTTTAATTGGGTTAAGTGAATTTACTATAGTAAAAAAGATCGTGAAAAACATACCTGAAACAGAAAGGAATATTTTAGTGACAACCAACGTATCTTTTGGAGAAATAAATCGTAGTTTAGGTCAATTACTTTTTTTGCTACTATAACAGTTTTACGCCGTGTCGGAGGTGCATCCCGAGTTGCCCCGCCAGTCCCGAGTTGCCCCGGTTGACGGTAAACAAAGAAGGTAGCAGGGAAACCAACTGCACCAGCAACCAATGTGAAATCAACATCAATATGGTCATGTGAAAAAATGAAAGATACGAATTCTTCTATATTAAAAATTTATCAGTAACTGACATTCAAAAGAAATCAGAATGGTTTAATAACGTTCATAAATATTATACATGGGTGCAGAATCAATAGTGTGCAACAGTGGCGGGAATCTAATGATGGTTAGTGGTTAGTTCTCATTACACAATCGCCAATCGGTGAGTGAGGTAACTACAGAACATTACTGCAGATAAAGCTCCCAAACTTCGAGACGATAATTGAATGAAAACTTTACGTGATATATTGTGAGCCTTCTAAAGTTTTAATAATGAAGAAATCACAAGGTTCACAGAATCTAAAGGTTTGAATGCTAAATTTCTGACTTTCGAGTACTCTATTGACCTTGAGTCTATTCTAGTCAGTCAACTGTGAAGTGTCATGTTTGTTGTGCATTGCCTTTTCTTTGAGAAGTTTCTCCAACTGCTGATGAGTTTCTCCTCAATTTGAAAGCTGAGGTAACGAATAGGTGCCATAAATGTTTGTTTATATTTAATTTGAAACTATTATGTTGGGAGTAAATAGTATTTCCTTCTGTAGATCCATCCCTCTTGCTCATCTGTGAGTGACACGCGCAATTAACAATCTTGCATGGGACCTTCTCTGTGTTGCCTGACTTGACGTTCATACAATCATAGCTACCGTAACCGAAGCCGATTTCTGACGGCCTGCAAACCTGTTTCTAGTTGCCTGGAACATTTTTTTTAAGGCGGAATGCTTTTTTTATGTGAACCATGAATTTTAGAATTCCAGCCTGCAGTCAGTGAGAACATTGAAAAATGTGTCAAAGTTGATAGTTGACCTTGCTCTACCAAATTGTGATAAACTGTTTGTGTAGAAAGAATATTATGGCTTGAGACTTTTAAATAGGTCTGTGAATATATTAGGAATCCTTTCAGTATACTTGTATTCCCTGATTTCAAGTGGTAAAAAAATTAATAGATGATTAAGTTAAGAGACGGTTTTAGACACATAACTAATTCTGACACAGCTTGGAATTAGACACATACAGCTCGTTCCAAGCTGTGTGCAAAAATTAGAACTTTAAAGCCTAATTAAGTAGTGTTCAATATTCAATAGTGTTCTAATTGCAAGCTGTCATATTCCAATACAGCTCACACAGAGATCGGAATTCGAACAGAAGAGTGTTGGCATTGTTACCGGAGGTTAAATTAGGCTACTGTGTAGCCCAACCTTCATGTCTCTCTTTACTAATTATCATATTTCTTTAGTTCTCAATCCAACTCAATTTAAATTAAATATTTTTTATCTTTTTCAGTATAGATGACCAAATTATCATTTGCAAACTTGAATTATCACTCTTAAGTATTTGGATTCCTACTCAGTATCTCACTCAGCCTGGGCACTCAGTTGCACTGGTGAGTGGTATGGAAATTTATATAATTGATTCATTGATAATTTAGGTTAAGTTTTGTCTTTGTATTTTGCTAATTTCATTGATATTAACTTCTTGTGTTCCCTTGCATTTTACTTTGGTTGTGTTCATCTCTGACTGATATGGTTTAGTTTGAGGAAGTCAATTTATTATATTGGATTATGGTTATAGTTAATTCTAGTAAGCTTATGTTCTCAATTCATCTTGCAGTGTTCCTTTATTTATCTGTCCACTTGTGATTCCTTTTAATTCAATCCTCATGCGAGTACTCATTAATTTTAAAAATAAATTCACAATATGGAGATGAGCTTTTACTAGTTTTATGGAGTTTAATGGTTCTTGCTTTGTTTACATTCTACATCCCATCAGGTTATCATTCATTCATGATTTGCATTTTTATTCTGTTCTTTTAACAACCATTTCATTTGCAATTTTATTAAGTTGTGTGTTTATTTACTGTCCCATATTTTAATTCATTTTGCATTAGAACCAGTCTTTCATTTTCCTTCATTCAGAGTAGGGTTGTTGCCAGTTAGTTAGAAGCAGATAACAGGTTTATCTCACCTGCGGCGTGAGACATTTTAGACCTGGCAACAGCATTACAAATTAGTAGAGTTTGAAGCGCAGCTGGAATTAGTCTCACAAAATGCCAAATTTAGTCACACACAGTGTTGGAATATATGGATTTGGTAGGTCTGCATTCGAAAAGGCTTTTAAATAAATGTCAACATTTTGTGACATTTCATTGTTGCTGGCGCGTAGTGCAGTGTTTTTAGAGTGAGGTAAAGCAAACCGAACTCGAGTTGTGCGTACCGTCAAGAGGGGCTACTCGGGATGGGCAGGGTAACTCGGGACAGTCCTCTGACATGGCCTAAAATTAATTGGAATATTGCAAAACTAAATATAGTGGTATGAATGTCAACATTTTTCCTATCTATGTAGTATAAAGGAAGTTCAAAAAATACTACATTCACTAGCTTTGAAAAATTCCTGAAAAAAGTGGTGAAAAACGATATTTTGAAAAGTTACTTCTGCTAAGGTCTGTAGCAAAAAAATATTCGCCATATTAAAAAAATTTACTTACATAAAAGCTGCACCAGGTGTCAGCTTGAAAACGTAATTAACAGATTTTGCCTATCTCATTAAAAAAATGGTGGTCATTTCTGCATGGCAGGGCTACTCCGGACACCCCCCCAGGTCTATTCGGGACACCCCCAAAAGCACATTTACAGTAAAACCTCAGTTAGCAACGGCTCCAGTTAAGAAAAAAATTGATTAAAAACAAAGAATATTGATTACATTTACCTTGCTGAGCGAAAAAAGTTCACTTATCGAAAAATTAGTGCATCATCGGTCATCACAAAATTGTGCATAGAATGTCTTATTTAGAATTGTGCACCAGGCATCATAGAATAGAAAGTAATTGACCTAAACTATGATTTATTTCTCCATAACATGTGATGGTTGTCACTAGAACATTCCTTTCTGTTTCAGGTATGTTTTTCACAATCTTTTTAGCGCATTTTCTCATTTTTGGAAAAAATGCACTATTGTGCTCGCCATGTCCATCTGTCTGTCCATCCGTCTGTCCGTGACCTCAAGTTTTTGTCGACGAGAAAATGCGCTCTCTGTCACTCACTGCAGTGAGTACTGAGTTACATTTTTTTTATAGTAAATTCACTTAACTCAATTAAAATGGTGTGAAATTACAAGCCATCCTGTAAGCTTACAGATACAGAAAAAATGCTATAAGGCTGCTGATCTGAAGCTTGCAGTGGACAAGATTGTTGTAAATGCTCAATGGCATGTTCATGGATATGGTAATATTGCATCAATAATACAGTAATATCCCATCAATAATACGGTACCATCAACTGGGGTGACTTTGGCTGCCAGGTGACTTCAGCCGCCACGTTTTTGATTTTGTTTTGCAAACAAAAGCGGGGTCATAAATGATGGCCAAAGTCACTCTGGCATTTATGACCTCATTTACAACCCTGGCGTTTATGACCCCAGCATTTACGACCCTGTTTTTGTTTGCAAAACAAAATAAAAAACCTGGCCAAAGTCACCCCAGTTGACAGTAATTAATGTTTATGGCAATATCATATCAATGAAGGCAAAACGAGTAAAAATCACAGAAAATGTCATTTATTCTACCTCTACATCATCTAAAATGAAAGAAGAGGACTTCAGAGTACTGTTAGTAATGGATGAGCACACTCTGCATGCTTCAAATATTTTAAAACTAAGTTTTATTCCAAGTGTCCCAAGTAGCCCCGTTCGATGGGGCTACTCGGGACACTCTTTTTTTGCTTCTGGCATCTTACGAATAGCATATGGAATTTTTTTGAAGATGCCATTTGATAGCCCTCGCAAAGAGCTACAAAATGAGCCTAAACTTGTTTATGAAATGTTTCATGGTAAGAAGCTATTAACAAAAAACGCTCAAAACCATCCTGAGTAGCCCTGGTTGATGGTACGGTGTATTTTTTACAGCCATTCATATTTTGCTACGTCCTTAAAGTGTCGGAATATATACTGCGTTCACCCTATCCAACTTACTGGAAACCTTACTCTGGCTTACTGTGTGTGCTTGCCGCTTGCGGAGTTACGGTTTTCCAGATTTTCAACCATTTCCTAAATAGTTGACCAAACATTGCTGAATATCTAAAATGCAAGATTTTATCACCGCGTTTTCTTAACGGATAGAAAAGAAAAACATTTACTCCTACAAAACATTTAAGTTATGTGAAATGTTATGTAATGTTATGTCAGAGTAAATGTTTTGCTTTTTTGTCCATTAAGAAAATGTGGTTTCTAAAATTTTTTTTTATTTGTTTTATCAGAAAAACATGGTTTATAAAATATTTTTTATATTTATTTATTTTCTTCTTTTTAGTTAGCAACTTTAGCAATTCAAATCAATTTCCAGGGTTGGAAAGTGTGGATGTCCGAGAAAAAACTCATTTCCTAACCGTCAATTTTTATTATTATTTTTTGTTTATTTTTTTTTCTAAGAAAATTTTTTTTAATTATTACGGTATTTCTGATGATCAAATCTTGAATTGTTAGGCAGCATAAGCATGCATGCCAAATTTCAAATTTCTAGGATGTTCAGAAGAGCTCTAAATTAAGGTCTGCATTTTTGATTACAGACAGACAGACGGACATGAAACGAAGCTAAGAAAAAAGTTGTAATAATAAAATAGTCAAATTAACTCCCACAGTCTTGGCCTAAAAAATCAAAAATCCCGAAATTGTTGATGAAAATTTTGTGATCTGCATATTTGACGCCCAATTTAACTCGGTATTGAATGGTAAAGGTTTATGTTAGAGGGCAACAATTATTTATAATATGTATCAACTATCGTGATGAAATGACATATTATTCAAGTCCTACACCAAGATGATAATATGAAATCATTATGCAAGATGAATCGCTAGTTATGTCAAATATAAGATAGATTTTACTCGATCGTACGTCGTTATCGATTACGTCGGTTACACGTTGTGGCGTCGCTGAGCATATATATTGATAAAATAGCTCGATATAATACAGGTTCATAAAATATCTCATTAAAATGACCTTGTCTGAACCTTAATTTGACGTTATGACAGTATACATCAATAAGACATTTTGTTCATCATTAACGCTGGCAATAATAAATTTTCGCAACCATCAATATGCGTTTTTTAAAACGTCAAACGTCAATGAGCGTATATATAGATAGCGTTTATAAATCGATGTTTTCACGACTCGATTAATTTACATTTTTATTTAACGCTACTTCATTAACGCAGTCATTCAGCAATATTACTGGACCTTTTCAGTTTTTAATATTGACCAGGCTAGTAGACGTTATTAAAAGTCCATTTATGGAATTGCTCTCAGTGTGATACGTACCGTCAGGGATGATCGGCAACAAATAGCGTCACATTGCAATGTGCGTGGATAATGGTTTGACAGTCGGCAATCGGCATGTACCTATAACAGGAATACTGTATGCGTGCAGTGAGCGTTGCTATAGCGATGTTGTTGGCATGCTGTTAGCGCGCTCGAGGACGCAGGATACTCCGCAGGATACACTGCTATGCTGTCGCGTGTGCTTTTAGCTCTATAGCGCGTGCGTGTCGCGTGTGAATGTGACATCATTCGTACAGAAATCGATTATTGCTTACGATTTTACTAATAAGTCCGTTTTATAAGAATTTTATATAGGAAACATGTCCCATCCTCTACGACAATTGCTATTGGGCTGACATTTTTACCATTTCGTAGTTGTACAGCTAAATCAGTTTCGCCTTTAATTTTAAGCGCGTCGCCTGTATAGCGGAAACTGTGTTAATGCTTGTCGGAGTTATTAGAGCAACATCTTTTAGAGCGCTCAGCTTATTCAGAGTCGCTTTGGACTCAGTATCGAGAAAATCTCTTATTTTACGATCATTAACAATAAGTTTGATGATCGGGACGCGCACATTTATTTTATCGCCTTATCGTCGAACAGTTTAACTGTCAACGGTCGTCTGAAGATCGACAAGGAACATTGTTCACGCTTGTCTATTGTCTACAGCATTTTGATGTCAAAGGAACCATCCTGGCTATGCCTCAACAGCATATCGCGGGCATTATTTAACTGCATTATTTCCCGCGATCATCTGTCAATCCCGTAAAAGTAAAATGAATTTGCATCGTCCAATCATTGTCGGACGTTTCCTTCTCACCTTCTGCAGTGCCTAGCTGACATGGCGGCTCACCTGCTAATACTTTGCCTCCGAAATTGGGCAATTTTAGCTGGTGAAAAAATATATTGAATTGAAGCTCGTAGTATTACCGTCTCCGTCGTTGATGTGAAGACATCGTTGCAGTCGTTGCGATGGTAGATGTAGGGACGAGCGCTGTCACCGATGCTGGCGAGGATGCTGGAGCTTTGTCCACCATGTTTAGTTTTATATCACTGCACATTACTGTCAGGATAACGCACAGGCACTTTTACGTTCTCAAACCGGCCGTTGCTTATTTTCAGTATTTAGACTGTCATCTAAGTCTGTGTCACTGCCACTCAAAAGTCACTTTCACTTAGAAACAATTAACTGAAGGACTGTTCGGCGCCACTGTCAGGTGTCTATTTCTGCGACCACCTGATGGATTTGTACTGAGGGTCTGGGTACTATTGTTCCAAGTATGACTAAGGCAGGACAAGTGAAACACGATTAACACTAGAACTATTATAATAATGAACTGGCTCGGTGAGTACAGAAGGACGGGGATTGACAGGTACAGCACAAGTATGTGCCGGAGGAGCGGCTAGCAAGATGACGGCTAGGCAGTACCGCTGCGACTGACGAGCGATGCACTGCTCTGGCTATAAATAGTCCTTAACAGGGATGACGTCACTAGGCGTGACTCTACCATGTGGGTACAGAACAAGCTATTAGATGGTGACGTATTATGACCTAGAGGGTGATAGAAGATACCCTGACAAGTTTATTTAAATGGCCAATGCTGTCAGAGGGAGAGAACCTGCTAATCTTGAGAAATATTTTGGGAAATATTTCACACAGAAATATTTTAATTCTCCTGATTCCTGTGAAGCTTATTATTCACACTGATGAATTGAATTGCAATTTTGATGAATTTCACTTCCTAATTAAATATATTTATGTTTATCTGGGGGATAACTTCAATTCCCAAAATTGATAATCTTCAATTAAAATATAGCCTGCATATGGATGTTTGAACGCTAGTATTCAAGTTGACATATATACATTCCTGACACAAAAGCTAAAATTATTCTTGTTACAAACCTATTCACAATTATTTATAATTCTGATTGCATTGTGAATGCATGGCTGCATCTTTCCCCCATGCCGCAGGCAGTGCAGGCTTACAGTGCTGTTTAGAACACTACTTAGTTACTGAATGAGAAATTTGTTCATTTTGAAACACTTCTCTTTAACTTCACTTCTTGTTTGTCTGTTACAAATCTTTTAATCGAAATTTAACACACTTCTACTTATCCTAAGGATCCGAAATTTTGCACACTTGCGCGTAAAGTTGGAGACAATACATGAATCAAATGACAAAATAAATAATTTTAGGAATAAACATTTTTTTTCAATATTAAAAAAACTGAAAAAATAATTTTGTCAGCTGCAAATCTTATAGGTAATTGATATTTGACACACTTTTACTTGTCCAATTGATATGAAATTTTGCACACTTGTGTGAAGTTGGAAGCAATGCATGAATAAATTGACAGAATAAATAATTTTGAGAAAAATTTTGTGTGTTAAAAAAATTGAAAAATTAATTTTTTTAGTATCTGAAAATAAAATTAGAAATTCATTGGATTGTAACATTGGAAACACTGGATTCTTTAGAAGTGTTGTCTTTAAGAAGTAATTTTTAAACCTTTATTATTAATATTCTTTTTAACCTTTGGATATTTAATTATTGCTAGGTTTGACTTGCACAAGTTGCTCAAAGTTTAAGATTCTATTTAAGATATTCATAATTTGAATGTTATGGAACCAGCCAAATAAAGTATGATTGAATTTTGTAGATAACTTCACTGACCAGCAAAATTCCATTAATTTATTATATAACTTATCCTATCAAGGTGATTGGTGGTAAGAAAGTAGGACAGAGTTTATTTCTGCTAGTTAATCTAATGATACCACTCATTCAAGTTTAATTGATATCTAAATATGCATGGTTTAAGAGTTTTCATGTATTGATAGGCAGAAGTTCCTGTTTTTAAGAAACCAGAAAAGTAATTTGTATCCATAGGTGTGATCCTTGGGCATCTAGCAGCGATATCTTTTTTGATTTCAATTTTTTAATAGCAATCAATGTATCTCACTGTAGTACGGTTTACTTTGAGCATGGCTTGACCATTTTTTTATTCTACAGCAGTCCACTGTGCAAAATGGCGACCCAGATGCAGGCAAGTGATGTCCAGCTGAAGCTTGAGAATGGCACTTACTCTCTGATGCTAGAACCGCTTGTTCTTGCGTTTGACGACTCACACGAGGTTTATTTACACAAGGATGGACCGAATCAAGATTTTATAAAACATCTACAAGGGCTGGATGATTGGCCAGAAAAAAGTTTTCCAACCCAGAAGCTGAAGGCATCTGGATACCGAGACGAGTTTAACCTGGGAATTATCTACTCAAGATATTTCGAGTCCAGGGAGAAGCTGGATTCCCTGTACTCTCAGCAGTGGCAATCTGAGAAACCATTTAATCGGAACAAGAAAGTGGAGACTGTGGAAAAAATTTCATTTCAGAAGGCCTTGGAACTTCTGTCTGTGAAGATCTCCTGCAACATGGATTATTATTTGGCAAATCACGAAGAAATGGAAAAGGATTTAGGACGAAAGTTAGGCAATTTTGATCGAGATGATGAGAAATTAGTGAAAGGTTTGGAACAGGAGCTGTTTTATAACCAAGTAATTAAAATTATCGGAGAAAGCGAGGATGATGACCGGGCTACCTTTTCAGTGATGGTCAAAGACTTCAGGAATTTGTTTTATGATGGGAATAGCACGTTCGCTACAGCAAAACATGGAGAACATTACCTCTTTTTCCATTATCTTTATCCATAGTGAGCTGAAGTTGTAAACTTTGTACCGCAAGAGAAGGACGTTTGCTTCTAGTGAATTTGGTGCTGTGAATATATGTTTATTTATTAAACCTGCGAGCTGAAGCTGTAAACTTTGTACCGCAGGAGAAGGACGTTTGCTTTTAGTGAATTTGGTGCTGTGAATATATGTTTCTTTATTAAACATGCGAGCTGAAGTTGTAAACTTTGTTTGTACCGCAAGAGAAGGACGTTTGCTTCTAGAGAATTTGGTGCTGTGAATATGTTTCTTTATTGAACCTGTTGCCTTTATTGAACTTGTTGCCTTGATTTACGCTGTCGGTCGCAGTCAAATAAAAATGTGAATATCTTCTGACCTTGATTAGTCATTCATAAAATATTTTGGTTTAATGGAAGCTGTCGCGCTAGAAAAAACTCCTATGACTCTGCACTCAATTCAGAATGCCTTGAGAAATAAATATTTGTGGCCAAATTTTTTAGTCTAAAAATTTCATTGTACTCAAACCTGCGTTTCTGGGTCGTTTCTGGGTGGAATTGTGATAGAAATAATTCTCCTAATTTTGAGAGCACCTTTATCTTCTGCTTAAGCTTTAGCCAATATGCCCTTAGCATTTTCTTTAATTTCCATGAGCTTAGACCATTAAGCTACCTAGGTACTTCATAAATAACATTCACAACTTTCTATTTTTATCCCTTCATGGCTTTCACAGGTGAGGATTGGATACATTTTAGATGGAGAATTCTAATAAACTTCTAATGATTCCTCAACTTATTTTCCAATTATTGACAAATTTGTCGAAAGCAGCCACCACAGATTAGCATCTTATGATATTAATTTTCCTTAAAGATTTCTCTAATAGAAAATATATAAGTGGTGCAAGCTGCCAGCATCCATTATAAGCATAAAAGGGCATTCTTGATGCTTTTCTTTTTAGTTTAATTTCGGAAAACGTACTTCTCGTGGTGATCAACCAGAAAGAATAACCTCATCCCCTCAGGGTTTACGTTACGTTACTTTCTTAATATATAATGTCAGGTTGTGAAGCCGTAGCGGTTAAATTTGGCGCGTAGTTGGTTCTCGAGGTGGCCGCAACGAATAAACAAGAAGGTAAAAATTACAACCCTTGAGAAATTCAGCACTCCCTATATTATAAAAAAGCTATCCGTTTACAGGGCCGCTTTTGCATCAGTCGATTTTTTCACGGCTTACGGGACAACTTACAGCCTGGGCAAATGACACGACCGACAAGATAATCTAGAACCTAGGTAAATGTCACGACATACAAAGTAATCTTGAGCCTCGATGAATTAGTGACACACAAAAAGAACACGGTAATAGCAAAGGAATTCCCAAGCAAATAGCGGCTCTGCCCCATTAAATTCCCAACGAGTATATCACCGGCTTTGTGACGGAGGCGTGGGTTGGACTTGCGTAGATTTGAAACTAGCTTCTTAGCAGGTTGGTGTTATGTGAGGGACGACGCGGTGCGGTTGCTGGTGACGATGGAGCTTCTCCTTGATAGTGCCCCCCTGAGAAATCTGCGTATCGGTTTTTTCATGGTGGACAGCATCGAATACGTCACTGCAGATACTTTCGAAGATGTAATTCGGTTTCTTCTCTGTAGATAATTTGAATACTTCGCTGTCGATACTTTCGATGATGTAATTCGGTTTCTTCTCTGTAGATAGTTTTGAATACTTCGTTGCAGGTGCTTTCGAGTATGTAATTCGGTTTCTTCTCTGTAGACACTTGCGGAATTCTTGGCTCCGATGGCAATTTCTTATCCCGTGCGTCACAACTGCTGATGCCTCTTAATACTGCCGTAACAACCGTGGTTAACAAACACTTTCGACTGTCTCTTTGACCTACAGGTACATCTCACAATTCTGTATACCTCACAATACGCCGGGCGTCTATTGACCGGCCGCTTGGTAGACCACTGTTCAAGACTTCACTCCAGGTTCAACTGACTCCCATAGCCGTAGTGACTAGTGCGCCGCGCTTGATTAGGAATGATGATTAGGAATAAGACAAATTATAAATAAAGTTTATGATTATGGGATGATTAAGAATAGGAATAAATTATAAACAAGAATAGGAAACGCGGACTTAGGGGAAAACACATGTCGTCAGGGAAATTTAAGTGACGCCTCGCGCGGGTGGCGAGCTGGGCTAGATAAAGGAGCGAGGTAGAAGCAGAGGAAGCGGAGTTAGCATCTACCAGAGCTGGGAGACAGTCGAGCTGTGTGTAGAATCTTAGTGAGTCAGTCGAGAGCAGGTGCTCGTAAAATCCGCATGTCGTTCTGTAGCGCGACCAAAAACTGAGTGTGCCGGTGTGCAATCGTACTAGGATTCACGGAACAGTGAATACTTCCAGTGAACAAGCCAGCCGCGTACGAAATATTGCCGCGAAGAAACACTACCGACGAAGAAATCGTGGAACGGACCCGGGAGATTTCCCCGACCAATTCTCATCGAACAAAAGGAAGCTCCGACTAAATTGCCGCCGAGATAGAGTTGTATTTCCAGCATCTACGGAGAAGAAATACCCACGTGTACTACATTAATCCACGACGCCACCACCCGGAAGAACCCCTCAAAACCCTACTCGGAGGACCCCGAGTTGCTCAAGCCCCAGAAAAAAAATCGCCCCGGGGAACACTGCTGGAGCAACTGCCAGGGCTCACACCGGAGCTTCGTCGTCATGAAAACACTGGATCTTTAAGCGCTCATGGGCCGCTAGATTTGCACGCGAACTCAAATCATTGGAATACAATTTTGGCACTCCCAGCAAGCTAACTTTACAATACTGATACTTTAAATTGACAATTGAACTTTACACTAGTGAATACATTGAATCTGACACTCAAGACCATAAAATTGGCGAAATTGACAATTGAACTTTACACTAGAGAATACCGTACATTGAATCTGACGATCAATACCATCAAATTGGTACTATCACGTGACTCAACACTCTTGGGACGTAACGATTTGAAAGCCAAATCCTTTCGTTAGCGTAGACGAGTGCGATTCACCGCTCCACCACGTCTTCTGAGTCTGCGAAGTCGTCCGTGAGCCCTTGCTTCTTGGCGACCGAGATCGACTCGAGGAGCTGGCCGCGATCCACCGCCTGGGTCGACGAACTCTCATCGAAGGAACTGAGAACTTGTTTCATGCAGATCGGTTTCAAATTTTGCTGTCGACGTGGACGCCACGTCTCGAGAGCAGGCGACTCCAACAACCCTCACTGATCTCTGTGTAGGATTCAATTCAAGAGGTGTTGTACCCGCGCTCTGAGCGTGAGTAGATATCGGCGATGTTATCACATGACTCCGCTGAGTAGCCGATGAATGTGAGATTAAGTGTATGCAAGACCGGTAAGGCGCTCCGCTGAGTAGCCGATATAGGCGAAACTGGCACCGCGCTCCGCAGAGGAGCCGATGTTGGCGAAACTGGCACCGCGCTTCGCGGAGGAGCCGATGTCGGCGAGGTCGCTCTGGGACCAGGAGAACAAACAACTCTGCTCGGGGCCTCAAGCACGGTCGACACAGATAAACTTGTGACTGCTACCGTGTCCTCGGAACGAACCACTGTGTTTGACGCTTCGGTATGATGCGGCGCTGATGAAGGAGCGACCGCACCCATGCCCTCAGACCGAGCCGCTGTGCTCGACGTCCCAGCATGATGCGGCGCTGACGGGGAGACCGCAAAAATGCCCTCTGGACGAGCCACTGTGCTCGACGCTTTGGCATATGACGAGTGGCGGTCGTCTGTCTTCTTAGAGGATTGATTCTATTCGGAAATCAGCATGTATTTCGAGGAGGCTCTCATGACTGGCGTCTGGGCGACATTAATTACACCGAACTTGGGAGATTTATAAGGTTCGTACAGACCATGGAAAATATGAAATGTTCTGGAATTTAATTTTTCATTTTCCAGGCCTAAAAAGTACTGGAATTTCATTTCAGATTATGGAAAATACTGGAATTTGCAAAAAAGTAAAAAAAGGAAGTATTTTTCTGTGCTGCGTGTGTTAACCCTAATCGCCACGGGTTGTCGTGTCACGCTACAACCTCGGGTGCAAATGATATCTGCCCTTAATTTTGTTAAGTATTTATTAGGTGTCTTCTATTTTACATACGCTGCGATTATTTTACCAGGTATTAATATAGATTGTTTCCTATCAAATGCAGTCTTCAAACGCACAATTGTGAACTCGAATCCATTATTGAAAATTATGAGAATGATGGGACCGAATTTCTGGCCTCAAGCAGAGCCATCTCCGTGTACAACTTCGACCGCTCGAACTTGTGTCTATGTTACCCATGGGGAGGAGACTGTAAGTCATTCACGTGTGCGTGTGCCTGAGATATCGCTGGTGAATGTGCAGCTTCAGCACTTGCGCACCTGCATCCTCATCGCTAGTTTCTATCAAAGTTTCTTTGTTCCTATAGTTTTTTTATCTCATTGTCTGTGACTTCGTTGTCCGCCATTGAAAGAACTGCATGAAATGAAACGCATTAGCGGAGCGGGAAGCTCGAGTACCTCCCTGAAGTTCCAGCTAAAACATTATTGATCCAACGCCGAGAATAGATATCAGTTGAAGAGTATCTCGACAGACAAGGCTGTGAGATTTGTGGTTATTTTTACGGTGGTTATTAGACACTAAGGGCGTTTTCCCGCTAACCCTACGCGATTAGCAGTCTCTTCTTGCGTTCTGATTGGTTCTCCAATCACGTGATTGTCGGTCATGCTACTGGAGAACCAATCACGTGAGCTCGGTCACCAAGCTCAGTTGCATTCGAAACTATTTGATGTGCAGAGGCAGCCTTCCATCTTAAGCGTGCAATTTCTACATGCTACATCACCATGCGTGGAAAGTGTAAATTTCATGACTTGTGGTTAAAAATAGAAGCTTATTGTGACTGGCTTGCTCGCCATCCCAAGCATGAAGGTTTGGCGATATGTACATAGTGCTCGAAAGGCTTCGATGTGTCAAATATGGGGGAAGCAGCTTTGAAAAGCCATGCCAAAGGCAGTAAACACACCAAGTTAGCTAAGCAACACAGTGAAGTGAACAGCAAAGCGCAGTTACGCGTTTCCGATTTGTGGTCTGATGACAGCAATGCAACTGCAGTTTCTTGCTCCAAAAGTGTATCAGGGAATAGTCCGTCGCAAAAGTCAGCACGCATCAGCACTGCAGTGTCTACTGCCACTGTGAATGTAGAGACGGAGAGCAGGCCTGTATCCACTGTCGAAGCCAACCCCAATGCCGAACTAACCAGCTTTGTAACAAAAGAAGATGTTCTGACGTCTGAAATTTGATGGGCATTGAAAATGGTGACATCTCACTTTTCTTTTAAAAGCTATGGAAAAGTGATTTAAGTGAGCAAGCAGCAGATGAATATGCAGAAGCAATGGAGAGAAAGGGGGATTTGAAAATAATCGCAAAGTTCAACCCCATGAGGCGATCTCTGAAAACAAAGCAACATGAGCTAGACACTCTTGAACTGAACATTAAAGAAAAAGTTGATGAAATAACTGCCAGTTGAATGTTAGGGTAGTGGTGTTGAATCGTGTTTTGAACTGTATTGACATTATCATGTGCAATATTGTGTGCATTACTCAATATTTGTTGTGATATGACACTATTGAATTCATAATAATAAAAGTGTGGGCTTGATTTCCAGATTTGTGTCATTTTGATCCTCTGTGTCTGCCCGCTCATTGTATTTACACGTTTGCTAGTTATCAACTTTAGGAGATAGAATATGCACGGTTAAGGTGCCTGTACACAGGAATAGTACTAGCCGCTAGTTCATCCGGCGCTTGAACTGTCCACGCTACTAGCCTCGTGTATAGGGGTTCAGCCGCTTCAGAGGCATGCGCCGGCAAGTGCTCGAGGCGCGGCCGAGAAAGACAACGATGTGTTGATATCTTGGCTGGAGAAGTGGCTAGTAGCGCTGATGCAGCCATGGTGAGAGCATCTGTGCCGCTCCTGTGAAGTACGTATCTTGGGTCACGTAAATCATGGCTTGTTTGAACGATAATGTTTCTAAGAGGAATCCAACAAAGTGGATTCCATACGATATTCAATTATTCTTTGAAATATTCCAAAAAATATGAATTAAAGTATAATGTTTTCCATGATGGTTACTCCAACAAAATGAAGAGAGAAACGAGTATTTTGAAGCGGAAAGAAGACCTTATTAGTCAGGGTTTAGTTGTTCCCGACGCTGTATTTTTAAGGGCTAGAATATGGAGTATAAAAAGGACGTACAGACTCGAGTTGTTGAAGGTGATCACACTATCCATCTTCACAGACCTCACTCGACGGCTTCTAACGACTCACTGGCGGGCGCGAACGAGAAGATAGCGGCACCTTATACTCTCCTCGTGTGTACAGGCTTACTAGCCGGATAGTCACCAAGCAACCGACACTAGCCAGATTTACTAGCCGTCTGCACTATCCCTGTGTACAAGCACCTTTACTCTTTCAGTCATGCTAAACATGTGGTATACGAGTCCTGGAAAATTATATTGATGATCATGGAGAGTCCTGGAACTTTTTTTCTCAATATCGGTACGCACCCTGGATTTGGTGCGCTTAGATTCTGCGTTCACGACAGGCACATCCACACGCTCTGCTGCAGGATCAATTCTGATAGCGATGGAGGAAGCCAGACAACCTTCTCCAAAAACCTACTCGAGAATGAACGGATCGAGATGAAATGCTCCCAGCGCCGATCTGCCCTGAGTCCAGGGTTGGCAATGATTAAATCAAACTGATTAAATCAATTGTTTTTTGTAAAAAATCATGATTTTTTACATATTTAAATATAATGAGTGGCAGTCTTCAATTTATTCTGATGTATTGTTATTCATGGTTTAGTATAAATGTACTAGATGACAAATTGGAATATAAACCTGTTGCCTTTAATCTTAGTGTGTATTACGTTCCAATGAATTGTATATTTTTGGTACAGAGGCATCACGTGTTCAATACATTGTACATATAACATAGTTAGCAGCTTAGCTAATTCTTGTATGGCTATAAGTAGTCTTTAACTATTTGTTATATATTAATGACAAACAATTTACATGTGTTAGCTAGCTTATATAAGAAGGGTTGGTTGAGATTGTACATATTGACCTTTTGGGCATTTAGAAAGATTTTCCACTCTAATAATGAGTACCGTCAAGTGGGGTGACTTCGGCCACCACTACAACAGAAACAAATGGCAGCAAAACACAATAATAAACGTTAACCAAAGTGCCTGGGGTGATTTTGGACTCCGGGTACGCAGCCGTGCACCACCAAATTTGTGCACCAATCAGCCTTGAAAGGAACGCCTAGCATATTTCCGGATGGCCACCAATCAGGCGTGGATTAAACGGGACGCCTGTCGGAGACCACCACTGCCGTGCTTCGAATGGACTATCATGATACCTTCCCTGAAGAACGTAGCCTACAACACATCTTGACTGTAACGTTATCAGCCGCACGCCACCAGACAGATCACATCTATTGAATTAGATCAATCAGCCCACAGGAAATTAAGTCTGGCGTCGTATGGCCCAGCGTCGTCTGCCAACAAGCGAAAAAATTTTACACCACCCGGACTGAGCGCGCCGGAGCCGTCCGTATCTGTCCCGTGTGTCGAACCAGCCCACGGTCGAACGGCCACGCGTCGTACGACGAAAATTTTACGCCACCACATTCTGAAGCGAATAGCCCAGAGAGTAATGGTTGTCCACCACTGAACGTTGCATCGAATCGTCACTTCATACCCTGACTTTAGCTCGAACTGTAACTTGCGGACAACGGACTACGACCAACCAGCCCAGGTCGCCAGTGGAACTGCATGCATCCTGCCGTGCACCACCAGACCGTCACTTTTAGCTCACGACATTGGGGTTAGGTTTCAGAAAGCATAGTTCTGTTACAAAATCTATCGTCCTTCGACGAGCGACTTCCACAGCTTCGCTAAATTACGTAACTTTTAGCTCACAGCATCTGAGGTTAGGTTTCAGATAGCATAGTTCTGTTCCAAAATTTATCGTCGTGCGACGCGTGGCCATTCGACCGTAGGCTGATTCGACACACGGGACAGATACGGACGGCTCCCGCGAGCTCCGACCGGGTGGTGTAAAAGTTTTTCGCGTATCGGCAGACGACGCTGGGCCATACGACGTCAGGCTTATTTTCCTGTGGGCTGATTGGTCTAATTTAATGGATGTGATCTGTCTGGTGGCGTGTGGCTGATAATGTTACAGTCATGAAGTGTTGTAGGCTACGTTCTTCAGGGAAGGGATCATGATAGTCCATTCGAAGCAAGGCAGTGGTGGTCTCCGACAGGCGTCCCATTTCAATCAGTGTTAGCTTTTCACAAAAGTCTCGTTTCAAGTCGTTTGAGGTTTGTTTGGTTGTCGTTCAGTTTGTTTAGTATTGGTTAATTGGTCTGAATCAAATGAGAACAGTGCAGTCAGTCGCTCAGTCACTAGGTACTAGTCGGTGTGTTTAGTGGGTAGAGTCTTGTAGATTTAGAGGACATAAAACTAGTAGATCTATTGATAGTGTTGTGCACTGTGCTATCAGCTACCTATCTGTTATGTGACTCTTCAATGTTCAGATGATCTGCATTCCTAAAGTGTTGTTGTATATTGAGGCCAGTTAAATGGTCAATATTTGTACTCTTTACCTTGCTCCATACCTACAAATTTTACAAAGCTAATGAATAGACTTATCAATAATTGTTTACCCAAAAGTCCCAAAGTGGTAAACACTGCCTTGCCATTCTTGTAGGCAATAACTACACTTTTTAGCCATCCAAATACTGTTATTGTTAGTATGCTAATTGCAGCATATAAGAATAACATTTCAAAAAGACAGAAAAGCTGAAAAAAAATCAAACAAATAAAAAAATCATGAAAAATAAATTTTCTATTACACCTCCTCCGATGAAACAATTTTCTCCACCACCCCAATGAAAGCGTTTTTACTTCACCGCCAGGATAAAAACGTCTCTTACTTCACCGCCCGGTTGAAAACGTTTTTATTTCACCGCCAGGATGAACTTCACCGCCCGTACGAAAAATGTATTTTACTTGATGAAAACGTTCTTCACTTTACCGCTCGGATGAAAACGTTTTCAACTGTCGCGGCATGCTTCCTAAATTATTACGGTCTTCACCGATTATAGGTACCATTCGCCTTACGCCGACTTGACAGTGATGAAGAAAGAAAAGAGAATCCAAATTCACCATTTATTCTACCTTGTCAGCATAAAAAACCTGCACATATAGAATTGCATCATAACTATTGCATCAATTTTGTTATTCTATGAGCGTTTAAATAGGCATGATTAACTAATTATTATTGCATTGAACATAAATATTCGGAATGTACTACAGCATTAAATAAAGAGAAATTTAAAAACTTTTCTTTCTCAGAACAAAAGCCCAAAGTATGGAGCCCAAAGTATGGACATTTCACAACTTCCAGCGATTCAAACTAATTTAAGCTGTATGTCAGAGCACAAGAAATCAGCTACATAAGATAGGCAACTAAGCTAGTAATCTTAGTTAGTCTCTCAACAGCACCAATCACACGACGTCAGAGCAGGCGTGCCTTTTTTGAATGTCAAGACGTGGTTTATCCATCTGGCGGCCGCGGGCGAATAAGGAGCGCACAGAAAGAATATTTAATGACTGCTTCTCGTGCAAACTTCCATCATACATCACTTTGTCAAAATGAAAAACATGAGCTCTCTTCTTTGATATCACTACAATAGTGGAAACAATACAATGACTCCTATTACTTGACTCAGCTTTCTGCTCTGCCGACCGAAGTACGGCGACCCTCACTCTATGGCGGCATTCTTTAAGAGGGCGCGCGTCCCTCACTCTAAACAAGAACCGTCAATATTTGTAATTTATTGATATGTTCTTCTACAGCATTGCGACATTCATGCATTCACTCGATACAAAATCACTCTCCTAGTGACACAATTCATGAAATAATAATCATAAGACACAAGAAGGTCTCCTGTCTTCGTCCTAGACAAACGAAGACACGAGCACTTAACAGGAGAACCGTGAGCGACTAGCGCTTGGCAGCACTGAGCTCGCGGTGACGTGCCTGATGGTTACGCTCTGGAGCGTTTTCGTACGTCTAGCGTTTACATTATACTTTTACACGTTCAAGTGAACGTGACAGGCAATGCCGAGTTTGCTCTCCTGGTCGACTGGCTCCTTTTTCTCTATTTCCTCCATGACGACCTTTTCACCCTCATCAGTTTTTGACAGCTTGCCATCCTTGTCCTCGTTCTCACTGATCTTCTTGAGCGCGGCTTCTTTCAGAAGTTTTTCCACCCGAGGAGACACAATGCCTCGCTCCTTGTTAGGCTTCATGAGGTAGCCGCCGTCTTGTATCATGTCTACCACGTAGATCACGCCCGTGCTGCCCACAGCCACTGCGAGCCAAGCACGTCAATGTTTCTACACTGCATCAATGGGATTTTGCGATTCCAAATGGGAATCGCATACAGTAACTTGAACTAATCCAATCAAATCATTTACTAGGAAATTTATTTTTAATTTGAATTTCAAATGAATAATTAATAAGCATTTAAAAATTACTTTTCAAAGACAACACTTCTGAAGAATCCAGTGTCTTGATTGGATGTTACACATGTACAGGGTGTTTCAGAATTAAGTAACCCTTTTAATTTGTTAATAAATAAAAAACTAAGAACGTTATGAAGTTGAAACTTGTTTTATTTAAAAGAAGAACATTTTCATGGTAATATTGTATCATAGTTACGTCATTATCCTGTATAGCTTGCTAAATTTGTGTTTAATTATCAAGCCTTAAATTTTCATCATGATTCGCTACAGCAAAGAAGAAAGAACAAAAATTATCGCTACAGTCAATAACGATGTCAATAACAGAAGTTCAACGTGATTACAGGATCCATTTCAAAACAAGGATCCTTCAAAAAACACATTTAAATATCTTTATCGAAAATTTGCGGATATCAAAAATTTGCACTCTCGTCAGAAACACTAATGAAGGTTATGAAAGCAACGAAGAAAAGAGCCCTATTTTGTCAAAACAATTGTGGTGGGCATTTAAAAGATATTATATTTAAAAACTAGGATACAATATTACCATAAAAATGTTCTTCTTTTAAATAAAACAAGTTTCAACTTCATAACGTTCTTAGTTTTTTATTTATTAACAAATTAAAAGGGTTACTTAATTCTGAAACACCCTGTACAATGAATTTCTAATTTTATTTTAAAATATAAAAAAAAACTATTTTTCAATAATTTTTTTATGATATCAAAATTTTGTAAATTTTCAATGTTATTTATTCTGTCAACTGATTCAGTTATTGTCTCTGAATTTATGCAATTGTGCAAAATTTCAGATCGATTGGTCAGGTCAAATTGTGTCATATATGGATTATAAGATTTGTAGCAGAAGAAATCATTTTAAATTTTTTTTACGCAAGTATGCAAAATTTCAGATCGATTGGACAGGTAGGTAGAAGTGTGTCAAATATCGATAATTTGTGGCTGACAAAATTATTTTTAATTTATTTAATATTTAAAAATTTTTTTAATTTTTAAAATCATTCATCATGCATTGTCTCTAACATAATGCAAGTCTGCCAAATTTCAGATCGATTGGACAGGTAGAAGTGTGTTAAATATCGATTATAAGATTTGTAGCAAACAGACAGACAAATAACAAGAAGTGAAGTTAAAGAGAAGTGTTGTAAAAACAACTCTGTTTTCAGAATTTACCGTCTATATAAACAGGAAAAATCGGTTGAAAAAATTGCAACAGTCTGCTAAGTGCACCAAGGAAAGGAAAGTCCAAGGGGCTTTTATTTAGTATTAGAAACGTGAGTGGAGAATGAGAGTAAATTAGAAGCAATAACAGAGAGAGTGATACTCACGGCTGAGACATATCAAGTTGAGCACTTCCATCATCAGGTAGCCGTAGTTGTCAACTAAAAATCCTGATAGCATGCTGATCAGCGCCAGCCCCAGGTTTAGAATACTCTGCATTCTGCAGAAACAAGAAACTTCAAAGCAGGAAAGTACATAAAATAGAAACATCAGCAAGGTCTTAACAAATACGAAAACGAGGGAAAATTAACAAGCTAAAAAGCTCAGTCAGAGGTTTATAATTTATATAAAATCCTGACGATGGAATTGAATGCAAATTAATTGCAAGCGTGCATTGTAAAAATAAAAGCAATTACGGGAGTGTTGAGCAGGGAACCCCCAAAATTTTTTATAGCGGAACTTTCTGCATCAATGAATAAGTAACCAAAACAATATGAAAGTTTTTCAGAGAAAGTGTTACCAATAAAGCTGCGTTTTACTTTTTGGAATTTCCAAGTGCCTAATGAAAACAACTCATGACGTTGCCGCCCATAACAGCCACTAATTCTCACATGCCGTAAGCAGTGCCCAGCTGCGACTCAGGCAGGATGAGAGCCACCATTGGCCAGAGAGAGCACGCCAACAGCGAGCAAGACAGGCTCATTATGCACTGAAATATAGTTCCAAGTGTGCATCTGTGCATCATTTAAGAGTAACTTTCACGACTGATGCTCTTCAAGGCTGATAAATTCCTGCAATCAATTAATGTAAAGATGAAAACAGATGTGAAATTTAATTCCAATGCTGACTTGAAAAAAACTGACAATAAAGGCACAGGGATGCAATAATGTTATACAGTACAGGTTCCTTAAGAAATAATTTACGACGTAGCAAACGATAGGTTAATTAAATTATTCAAGGAGATGTGATGTTAGCAGCGGCAGTAAGTGAACTTTAGCTACAACAGTTCTGTCTGTTTATAATTTTAGAGAAATGATTTTACCAACGGACCATAGGGATGTAGGGGTTGATGAATGTGAAGGCCATGATCGCATGTGCGCCCATGGTTCCAAGGCAGGCAAGGCCAACCCACATGATGTTACGTCCCGTCTTGTCCACAACAAAGCCAAACATTGGTGACGCAAACGCTGAGATTATGTTCGCGACGCTGGATACAGAGTTTGCTTTAGCACTGCTTAACCCGTACTTGTACATGAAGAAAACTCTGTGCAACAAAACTGTCATAAGTGATACAAACCTTATACTTATAAATAGATAACCATAGCGCAACACATTAGTTTGCGTAAAAAACCATCTGCTAAAGATACTTGAAAACATTGAATCGAAGTAAAGAGAGTAAAAGAATCATATACTGGTTCCTATTCTGTGACGCGCCGAAATACAATCAAGAAGGAAATACTAGCTTACCATGAGTCATAGACTGCATATGAGTGTTAACCATAATATTCATACAATTCGCAAGAACTGATAGAATGCCTTAGATTTTAGGAAATATTTTGTATCAAATAATTATACACGCACTTGGAGAGTCCAATAAAAGGGTAGATGGTAGGGTAGAAGGTGACACAGGTAATACTGATCAGCCAGAAGCTCAGCGGGAATTTACCGATATCTTTCAGTTGAATTTTCTCTCCAACTTCAGCTGATGCCACACGTAGAACCTTGCTTCGTCTTCTATCTAAGATAGCAAGAACTATGGCGCAAATGAGCGAGAAAACGCAAGTGAAGCCACCTGAAAAAAACTCACTTAAGCTTCTAAGTAGGAACGTCTCAACGAAACAATTCATGATAAGAAATGTGTATGATTCTAAATTATTTACCCTGAATGATCAAAATTGAGAATAAAAATTTTGGCTATTCACATAATCATAATGAGGTAGGCAACAGAGTTGTTAGAATTTGAAAACCTCATTATTCAGCAAATCATTCAATACTTGTAAGCATAGTTAGTTCCACATGTCTTTATAGAGCCTACAACAAAAATTTAAGTTACACCAGTAACTGCACAACAATGGTCAAGAACATTCAAACTTGATAATTTGTAATTAATAAAAAATAATTATGATCCTGTTCGTTGCACTCATACTGATGTTTATTGTAACACGACCCTTGCAGCCTTACCGACGGCGAGGGTAATTCCCAACGCAACATGCCCGACGTGCGTCTGATCAACCCAGTTATAGATGGGCTCCATGACAAGGAAGTTGACGGTAGAGGCAACCATGGTCATGGTACTTATTAGGCCAAACACGGTGTTCAGCTCCTTGCCTTTAAACCAGCTTACGGCGTAGGCACTCTGTGCTATTATCAAGCTCTCACCACCAACGCTGTACAAATTCAAACCATTAACTTCATAAATAGTGAGATGGAATCATTGACTCGGAAGAAGTACACTATTCAAAGCAATTGTACATACAGAGGGATAAATGCTCTAACTAAGAATATTCTTTTAAGAGTTTCTCTTTTGTATGAATTCACACTCCGATGAAGGGAGGCATTCTGACTGGCATTCTGGCACTTTGAATTCCTAAATTCACATATTAGGTTATCAAGATAATTTTTAATTCAAATATTAGGTTATCAAGATTTCCCATTGAAGAATACCCAAAAACTAGTATTTTATAAGAATAAGAATAACCTGATCACTTATCGTGACAAACCCATAAACAAATCGACCAAGTTGCATGCACCAGAATGCATTAATAAGTGCACCAAACGCAAAGATGAAGTGACCAACAGTCACAATTGTTGAGAAGATGAGCGTACCCAGTCTGATCCCGAATATTCTGCAGAGAAAAGAATGAAATATATGAATGTTTCATATATTAATAGATTTATTACAACAGATGTAGCAAATAATAATAAAAGCATCAAGAATAGAGGTCAGGTGGCATTTGTCAAAAAGTTTCCTCAATAATTTCTGGGATCAAAAATTCACCATTTTGGTGCTTTATAGAAATGATGTTGAATTTAACAACCTGAGTTGAAATTACAATAAATCAGATGCAAAAATCACAAAGCTTCATGTCCTTTCAAAAAAAAAAAATTATAAACAATATAAAGTTTAAAATATGCTTTAGTTAAACACATTTGTAGAATTAATGTCATCATATTATTGCTTGCCTATCAATGAGGAAGCCACCAACAAAGCACAGCACAACATTTGGCCATGAGTATAGAGAATACAGGGTGGAGAACTGCAGAGTTGAGACATTCATATCTGTCTTGATCTCGTTTTGTAAGGATGCTGGACTGTAGTAACAGAAGGTGTTGCCTGCACACAAGTTACATGTGAGAACAATGCTTTCAAGCATTACTGATTCCAAGTTGTGAAATGCAAAAAATTACTTTAAACAATCGATTAGTGGCATAATAATAAATAAATGCATCAAAATAAACTTAATTTATCTAGCATAGTGAAATTTTTGACACAATAAAGAAGGGTTTTGAGAGAAAACTCTTCCAATGTATCTGATTCATTGCTTCAAGTTATTGAACAAGTTCATGGTAGTGAAGATTTCATTACTAGAAGCCTAATTGCTTCCTGGTACCTACAGAAGATGTTATAAATTACCAAGGTTTACAAGTTTAATAATAGGTAATTAATCAATAAGAAAGGAGTCAGAAAACAACAATTTTCTTCTAAAAGATTACAAGCCACAGATATTTTAATTTCTGTATAAGCTTATATATAGAACAGCAAGATGTTTCTATTGCAATGCCATAAATAAATTTTGGATTCTTCTAAGTAATAAGAAACATCAGTTGTATGATAAACATGTACTAACCAAAACCAATGAAGCAAATGAAGATAAAACCCACTAATCTATAGGGGCCTTGTTTGGGATCACAGCAGCGGGATCCCAAGCAGCCTGTCTCAGCCACCCAAGATCCTTCACTGATGCTGGGGCTTTCTCTTCCACTGCCATTTGTCTGATTCGTGTCTGCAATGAACATCTCAGCATGATTTACATTTACAAGTATACAAGTTTTAAAAAATGGCGATAATTAGGATTTTTTAAAATAAATAACTAAAGATATTATTTGAGGTGGGTAACAAGTAAAAGTATGCTTGCATAAGTAGATCTCACTTGAATTTATAAAATGCAGTTACTGTATGAAACATTTTCTGTCATGAGTCTCTCAGATATTTGTGGTAGATGACTAGATGTCAATAAAATCCAGATCTCATTTTAGTACCTATACTTCTTATTGGGAGTCCATCTTCACCTGAACATGATGTTCTCTGCAAAACAGAGTTACATCAGAGGCAGAACTTATATAAAAATTAAGGTAATTTCTCTGAACGGTCCGTCAGCAACAAATGAGCTATTCAAGGCAAAAAAAAAAAAAAAATTATTCAGATTTCTACCTAGGCAAAAGTAATCTTTAACATGAAGAACTACCTTGGCGTGGCACATCAAAATAATATCTTGTCAAAGAAACATTCCCGTCAAGGTTATACAGACAAATAATACAGTAAAAACTGCCTGGTTAAGTTACACAAAAGGGAATTTACAATAGCAATTAATTCAAAATCCATTGGCATTTAGATGCATTAGCACAATCACTTTGATTGTTCAGTGAGCTAGAAGATCAGTAACACCAAACAGAGCAATGAATGACAGGTGGGGAAAATCTGGATAATCTCATAAAAATGTTGTGGCAACTAAATTAATTGGAATATTAAAAATTTAAAAATAGTGGTGAAGTTCAACATTTTTCCTATCTATGATTCTATGTAGCATATAGAAAGTTAGAAAATCATGCATTTACTGCCTCTAAAAATCCCTTAAGAAGAGTGAAAAGTGAAATTTTGGAACAGTACCTCATCTAAGGTCTGTAGCAAAAAAATACTTGCCAATTGTTTTTTTTACCTTGTTTGGAACATTTTTAACAATTTGGGCCTTCGGATCTTCCCTGAAGCCTGAACATTTGAGTGAACAAGTCAAGAAAAGAAGAAGAATTGGAAACAGGCAATTGGCCTATATCTTCAGGCCTTCAGCTCAGCACCCTGCACTGCAGCACTGACACTTCTATTCTAAGTCACAGATAGATGGAATGACATTAAATGATTGATGATAAAATCTTCAAGAAAAATAGGCTATTACCATCAGTTAAAGGACTTCCAGCTGGCTTGCTGATTTCTTGACCAGTACCTTCTTCTTGACTGTCACTCATCTCAGCCAGAAAATAGATTGACTGGAATAAATAATTGCTATTTAAAAGCTTTAGCAAAGAAACGCAGCAGTCAGTGTTTAGTGACAAGACCAACTTCTGACCAAGGTCACTCACAATCAAACGAACGAACAGGAGTGCAGCCGTGACCCGTGAACTACTAATTTTGTGCACCAATCAGCCCTGAATGGCTTCCCTACTTTATTGCCTACCTAGCAATAGCATATTTCCATATGACTAGTGCTAGTGGTGGGCACTGGGCACAGCCATGGTTGAACTACGGTAGTATATAGTTGTTGTTGTTGTTAGCAGCTTGAAGGTGAGGAAGTAGCTGCCTGATGACCACTTGTTACACCTGGACTCAGCAGGATTTACTTGGAAAGTTTCAGTATTATTTCACTGGTTCTTTGAGATCTTATTCAATGGTTAGGAGCTGCAAGGCCACAAGTGAATCTGAGAAAATGACCCAGTATAGAGATGTCTCACCTACAACGAGCTTCAAAGCATGTAATATGGCAATCATAGTATATAGTTAAACCATGGGCACAGGCGCACAGCTAACCAAAAAGTTAGCTTTGATAATCGTTAATCCGCTAACTGAAAAGTTAACTCTCATAACGCTAAACCAATAAATTGCCGACGCATTTAGCTGAATTTACTGCTAATTACTATCTCACAGTAGCTACATCAATTTTGCTTTGGCTTAATTTTTGGGGGCTCTAAAACTTACTCTTAGATAAACAGACGTAGCCTACCAGAGATATGAACTTTTGATATGTTGTAGCATTGACAAGGAGCTTTTCAAAAAAGGGTTACAATGATAAGATCAGGGGTCGTATTATCAAAACTTCTTCTTTTCGGGGTGTCTACACTGGGTAGACTGTAGACATTTTAAAATTTGGTAGACATAGACGAAACATTTGCGCAGGAAGCTACGTAACGGGGTCGCCTGCCGAAGACCACGGGAGCGCAGCCGTGCACCACCAATTTTGTGCACCAATAAGCCCTGGATCTCTCCGGATATCCACCAATCAGCCGTGCACCACTCGGCTTTGTCCTCCTCCGGCCTTGACCACCACCTGCCGTGCACCACCAGGCCGCGNATCGAAATGCAAAGGAACAAGGTTTGGTAAAAATAGTTGGAGCTTTAAGAAACTTGTGTGTAGAAGTCACCATTGCTGAAGTTCGAAAGAAAATCCATACGTTGCGTTCACAATTCCATCGTGAAATTAAGCTGAAACGAGAATCGACCAAATCTGGCGCAGGTGCTGACCAAGTGTACAAACCGAAACAGTGCGAAACTATGGTGGTTTGAATCATTCATGTTCATCAATGACAGCGATGTTCTTCGTCAGTCAATGTCTACTCTCGATGAAGACATTCAGATTTCAAATGATGTAAGTTACTTTTACATGACGTGTTTAGTTTCTGTGATTTTAGCTACTACTGTCTGTTAAGTATTTATGCATTACCGTTTAGCGATTTGAAAGAATGATATAATATTGGTACGAATATTGTAACTTTTTATTTAGGTCTAGGCGGTAACTACTGTTCAAAGCGCGCGGTCTCGAGCTATCGCTTACAAACGTAGTGTGAACGGTTGTACGCGGTGAGGCACTGCAGAAAATGACTCAAAGCGCATGTCGTTGCCACTAGTGTGAACGGGCCTTTAGAACTAGAAGCCGCAGACTGTGCTTGAACTCCGTAATCCAGACAGGCGCCACACTGCCGAAAGATAATAGCGCCGTGTGTTTTCAGCCAATGCTTAACCCTAATCGCCACGGGTTGTCGTGTCACGCTGCAACCTCGGGTGCAAATGGTTCTGCCCTTAATTCTGTTAACTATTTTTTAGGTGTCTTCTATTTTACATACGCTGCGATTATTTTACCAGCCATTAATATAGATTGTTTCCTATCAAATGCAGTCTTCAAAAGCGCAATTGTGAACTCGAATCTTTTTTAAAAATTATAAGAATGAAAGGACCGAATTTCTGTCCTCAAGCAGAGCCATTCCCGTGTACAACTCCGACCGCTCGAACTTGTGTCCTTGTTACCCATGTGGATGAGACTGTAAGTCATTCACGTGTGCGTGTGCCTGAGAACATGTGCATATTTATCGCTGGTGCATGTGCAGCTTCAGCACTCGTGCACCTTCTGCATCCTCATCGCTAGTTTCTTTGTTCCTAAAGTTTTTTTTATCTCATTGGCTGCGAGTTCGTTGCCCGCCATTGAAAGAATTGCATGAAATGAGACGCATCAACGGAGCGGGAAGCTCGAATATACCATCAACCTCCGTTGCTCGTTGGACACTGCAATATCATGAGTTTTTTCTCTGCGAGAATACCAGATTGCCTAGCTCAAAATACCAGAAATATACCAGAAATTCTATTGTTCGAAAACTGACTAATACCTCCAAATTTAATGAAACTATTCGTCAGAAACGTTGGTTAGAAAAAGAAAAAATATAGATCTCAGTACTCACTGCAGTGACTGACAGAGAGCGCATTTTCTCGTCGACGGAAACGTGGTCACGGACGGATAGACGGTCGGACAGACGGACATGGTGAGCACAATAGTGCATTTTTCCATAAATGAGAAAATGCGCTAAAAAGTATTTCATGTACTGTGCATTTATCAGTGTGGCACTTCTTGAAGTTCTACCCCTTCGCTCAACATGAGCAAAGCCACGGAAACAGGTCATCTTCCATTTTCATACATGCTTGCATATTGCATTAATCTAAAATTTCGGGTTTGATCACTTGTTACGGCTGAGCAGATAGCTTTTGGTCCGAATAAGGGACTGCAGTACCTTAGTTGAAATTTTATTTCGTTACTTGTTTTTCACATAGGTGACTTGTGAAAACATTCACTCCACGAATGCATTGGAGACCTGGTCAAAGTAGACACGTGGTGCAGTAGGCAGCCAGTTCTATAAATGGATGATGATTTTCAAGATCAGTGAAATATTGTATGGCACCCCCGAATTCAAGTGGCACTCTATAATTCAAACCACCAAACAAAAATGGTGGAGCTTGCGTCGCAGAGATCGGTTCGACAACCTCACTCGTCCTAGGCCATATCATCACCGATCAGTAATCAATCAAGGATCATCACTCTCGTGTTCATATTGCACTGAGCACTTTTGTTAAATGCTAACAATTAGATTGGGGTTATTTCATCAAGCGGTAAACTTGCGGTTCTCCGCTCTGAAGGCAATCTACATAATCCACGCCTACGCTGGAGGAAGTTCAAACTTCAGAGGTGGAACTTAATGCAGTAAATTTGCAGTAAGTCAGAAAATACCAGAAAAATACCAGATTTAGGCATATATACCAGATCTAAAATATCCATACCAGACAGCTTCTGAAAATACCAGATTTGTGAAATCTGGTATAGAAATATACCATCTGGCAACGCTGAGTCCGACAGGGGCGTAGCTCGCTGCCGGCATGCGAGTACGCTTACTCGGTAGCAAATGTTTATACGTGGTTTGCTAAATGATCTACCTTATCATTATAGACAGAGCTGGGCAGCGCTACTTTGAAATGTAGCGGCGCTACCGCTACATGCTCTAAATTTAGCGGGCGCTACCGCTACCGCTACACCTACAGATTGTAGCGAGCGCTACCGCTACAGTAAAATGTAGCGCCGCTATATTAGCCGCTACAATGCCCAAAATTATTGGAAATCTCTAAAACTATTGATTTACTCATCATATTTGGGATTTACTCATAAACATTTAATGATAATGAAACATTTTCAAAACATATCAATGCAACTTTATTGCAATAAACCTAACCGAACTAGTACGGGTTAGATACAGTAAATAAAAGTTACAGTTATTTTTGTTTTTACCCTTCCCTACATGGATGTGTACTTTAATCTACCAATGTAAAAAACTATCCACAAAAATAAAAATCAGTCTTTTATTTGTATATATAAGTGGATTATTTTTGAGATTGGTAGATTAAATAGACAACCATGTAGGGAAGGTGAAACATAAAAATAACTGTAAAAATAACTGCAAGCAAACTGAAACATGAAAAAATACCTGTAAGTGGTAACTGGTAACAACTTAACAAGTAACAACTAACATGTTGACACTAGTAACAGGCTGAGGTTGACAGCATTACACCGAAATCTTTCGTACAGTTTTATTCTGTAATTAATATTAGGTATGTATCATGCTGATTTTTAAATAATATTCAATACTATTAAGTAAAATCTAAAGGCTTTATCTATAACTGTAGCGGTAGCGCTGTAGCGGCAAAACCTCGTATCGCTACTTGAATATGTAGCGGGCGCTACCGCTATCGCTACATTGCCTTAAATGAAGCGCCGCTACCGCTACCGCTACTGAGAATGTAGCGGCCGCTACATGTAGCGCGCTACTGCCCACCTCTGATTATAGATCAAAATAGCTAAAATATTATTGATCCAACACCAATAATAGACATCAGTTGAAGAGTATCTCGACAGACAAGGCTGTGAGATTCGTGATTACTTTTTTACGGTGGGTATTAGAAAATAAGGGCATTTTCCAGCTCACCCTACGCGATTAGGGTTAAGCATGCTCGCTCAGAAGCAGGCAGTTCCCCATCCGGCTGTACCCACTCCGGCCTAACCTCTTCTGGCCTAACCTATTCACGCTGTCCCGGCTGACAACCTTCTTGCAGCCATGCAATGACTGGCTCTACCAGAACACTTGGACCAAGTTTCTAACTTCTTGCAGCCAGTGAGGTTAGGCTAGGTCCACTCAGGTTTGTTTTAGGTGGAGAAAGGTTGAAGCTCGCATAGGTTAGGCCTGAAGAGGTTAGGCCAAAGGAGATTTGGTCAGATGGGTGCGCAGCCGTAGACCAGCGAAATAACGCTCAAATCAGCCCTGGAGCCAATATCAAACATCTAAAAGCTATAGATATTGTCATCCTGGCACATAAGCAGCTGTAGTCGAATGACATTTTTTCACCCAAAACAAACCTAAGTGGACCTAAAATCATTGGCTGCAGGAAGTTAGAAACGCGGTCCAAATGTGCTGGCAGAGCCAGTCATTGGCTGCAAGAAGATTGTGAGCCGGGACAGCGTGAATAGATTTGGCCTGAAGAGGTTAGGCCGGAGTAGGTACAGCCGGATGAGGAACCGCCTGTTCATGAGCGAGCATGCTTAAGCATTGGCTGAAGACCTACGGCGCTATTATCTTTCAGCAATGTTTCGCTTGTCTGGATTACAGAGTTCCAGCGTAGTCTGCGGCTTCTAGTTCTGAGGCTGAGTTAAGTTAATGCATGGTGAAGCTTGGCGTTGGCTCCAGGGCTTATTTAAGAGTAAAATTTGTGGCCTACGGCTGCGCCCCCCTAAAAGTCACCAATAGTTTCATGAACTTGACCACAGACGCTCCATAATTAAATAGTATAGTATAGTATGGTATCTTCGGCATTTAAAGAATAGGCCTGGATAGGCCTGTCGCCGATTCTTGTACTTTTCTTGACTAGTCTGGCCTTTTGATCAGGTTTTTCAACGGACGGTAGATTTAAAATAGCTTCTAGATATCAGTTGTTCCGTAGGGTACGAGGCATTTTAAGACTAAACATATGCTCATGCATGGCCTTGTCTAGTCTGTTCTTGAACGCGTTCATACACGGAGCGTCAACAATATCTTCAGGGAAGCTGTTCCACATGTCAGTGACTCGAAGCGAGAAGAAATGTTGTCGCGTGGATAAGTTGCATCGCAGTTTTTTTAGTTTATAGCTGTGGCCCCTGGTGTTGGTTCTTGTTTCAAATTCTAGTAATCCTTCTGGGACTTTGTACAAACCATGAGTATACTTGCATACTTCAATGAGGTCACCACGCAGGCGACGATAACGGAGAGTGGGAAGCTTCATAATCTTCAATCTTTCTTCATAAGACTTGCCCTTTAATCATGGGATTATCCTTGTTGCACGTCTTTGAACACTCAACTAAATTTTTGTCCTTTTCAAGTCTCGGTGACCACACAACGTTTCCAAACTCTAGGTTTGGGCGCACGACAGAGGTGAACAACAGCTTCATCATTTCTATATCTAGGTACTCGTAGGAGCGTCTGATCAGCCCAAGCAGTTTATTGGATGTATTAACTTGCGTTTCAATATGCCTATAAAATTTTAGCTCCTGTCGACACAAACTCCAAGATCTTTTTCCACGCAAGACTTCTCAATCATAACCCTCTCGTTGCAACCGTGTCTTCTCATGCTGTAAGCTTGATGTTCATTGTTCTTGCCGAGGTGAAGTACTTTACACTTGTCAGCATTGAAACGCAGCTGCCATGCATCAGCCCAGTCAACTAAACTATCAATATCATTTTGCAGTTGCATTTTATTTGACGCCTCCTTAACTGCTATTATAAACTTTTGTGTCATCGGCATACATGGAGCACACGCTTGACACTACTTCTGGTAGATCGTTTATAAAAGCGACGAACAAAACAGGTCCAAGAACGCTTCCTTGCGGTACGCCACTTCGCACAGTTACCCAGTCTGATACGGTTCCGTTAATGCTGACACGTTGTCTTCTGCCTACTAGGAAATTCCTGATCCATTGGAGTACATTTCCCTCTATTCCCAAAGAATTCACTTTACGTAACAGTCGCTCATGCGGAACACTATCAAATGCCTTGGCAAATCGAGGTACAGTGCATCCACTGGCACCCTTTCGTCCAGCAGGCGAGTCCAATTATTCAAGGTAGACAGGAGATTAGTGGTACATGATCTGCCAGGGGAAGCCTACCGAAGACCACCACTGCCCTGGATGTAATGGACTATCATGACTCCTGCCCTCCGGGACGTAGCCTTCGACACTTCTGGAAAATCATATAGGCAGCCGAAAGCCACCAGACAGAACGAATCAATTGAATTAGACCAATCAGCCCTCAGGAGAAACAGCCGGCGATCGAATGGCCTAGCGTCGTCCGCCGTACCGCGAAAAAAATGTACACCACTCGGACTGAGTCGGAACGTAGCGCGCCGGAGCCTTGCAGCGAATGTGATATCCGCCACCAAGCCGTCCGTATCTAGGCAGTGCGTCGAACCAGCCCTCGGTCGAACGCCCGCGGGTCGAACGCTCCAGCCGAGTGCTAACTTACGCACTTCGATCTCCTGTTCGATTTTTTTTCGGTGCATCTTGTTTGGAAGAACCGCATTCCTTCTTAACAATCTTGTTTACTTTCTTCCCAGCGATCGAAATATCTTTTTTCTTAATTGTTTGATGATTTCCGGGTTCCTTTACTGAGATTTAGCTATGGTCTCTCACAGCAATAAATCACCGGAAACAAGCCTGTTTAACACAACCGCCCGACGGTAGTAAAGTTCCGGAAGTACAGCACAGCCGCCCGACGGTAAAAAAGTTCCGGAAGTACAGCACAACCGCCCGACGGTAATAAAGTTCCGGAAGAACAGCACAACCGCCCGACGGTAATAAAGTTCCGGAAGTACAGCACAACCGCCTGACGGTAATGATGTTCCGGAAGTACAACACAACCGCCCGACGGTAATAAAGTTCCGGAAGCAATTCAAAGCAGGAAACAACACTCAAACAAGTCGGTCAGGCTCATGGAGCGACTACACAGCACGTCTGATCTCCACCGCGTCTCAATCTGAACTCTCGCAAATCAATAATATTGCAAGAAGACTCGCACTGATCGCAAAAATAACTTCCAGAATATGGACTAGGTGTATTTGCGTGATGTTCTTTCATTATTGTAATCACTTGCACTTGAATAATTTGCATGGTGCTCATCGTAATAAGTCACAAATCGATTACGAAGATAATTATTGAAACAGAAGACGCCTGTGTCTGAACTTTACTTCTTTAGGCACGTCGTTCACAAACCTTCACGTAGGCATGATTGAAGTAATATTCAATCTAAAGGTATATCTAAGATTTTTTTACTGGGAGATTACTTTTACTGGGTGATTATTGTTCGATCGCCACTGTTATCAACTTAACTATTTGTTCAACTATTATTAATAGTTTCAAGTAAGAAAATAGACTGCGTTCAATTGGCAAGTAGGGCTTCAGCGAAGACCAGTGCACGCTGGCCATCTGGTCAGTAAAGTCTTACTTTCAATCGCTACACGACCGAATTGTCGATTGAAATGCTAATGAAGAAGAAGAGAACAATCATGAACAGAATAGGTGAAAATTTTATTAAACATTTCATTTAAAAAAGTCTTCACAGGATTCAAAAATAAAGCTACTATAAATAAATATGTTCCTAAGATGAACACAACTGATGAACTTTATAACTCCTTGATGAGAATCGGAATGGCGAATACAACATTGACCATCAACCCATTTAGAACGCTATTCTTTGGTTATTACATCATGTAACTGAGATAGATATACAATATCATATCCGACTTCAAATATGCAACAAATTTCCTCCTTAGATCAGAAGTGGAAAGATAAAAGGTCTAAACAAATTTATTTTCACGCCAACTTCTTATTCCTGATTAGAAATTATTCCTGATTATTCCTTGGCACAACCGTGAGTAAAACTGTGCATGCAGTTTTCTACTCTGAGAAATTTTACTCTAAATTCTGAAATATGACGTCAATCAGTGAGCGATCCTGAGACGATGAGCTAAGGGAATGAAGCTAAGTATTCAGTCTAAGGATGACATCATCATCACAGCCGTTGAAGTTGATATAGTATTTGTACTGAGCCATGCCACGCATTCTACAATATAGAAGATATGCCCGATAGCGCAAAATATTACTGGTTTAAAATACACAAGGTAAGGCTTAAGATCAGCGATCTTTAGTCCAAAAATCACGTCCTTCGTCTCGAAGATAGGAGCATGCTTGAAGGAGTCCAATAATGCCAAGTGCACTGGATCGATTTTAAAGAGAATAGCCCATCAGGAAATAGACTCAAAACTAGATTAAAATAATCAAGGTGAAAGAAGTTATCTCGTCTACATTTGACATAAGCAACTTGGATTTCAGGTTGTCTGTACATGAGAACCAATTGACAATATAATCACACGCGATGGAATGTGTGTGTTGATATACCGAAAAACGCACGCTTGTATAATATATGTACAGGAACATATTATCGACATAAATAACTTGAACAAGACAAAATATGTATCACTTCAGCAGCGGTAACAGAGTGAATCTTCTGGAAACAATGCCCACAAAAAAGCGATCTGAAAGTTTTCTGATGGTCTGAAGTCGGGCATCAGTAGGGCGTCACTCTTCCTCTTCTTCCAAAAGAGATCTGGAAACACGAAAATATCAAGATAACAAATGCGGAGAAAACAAGGCAAAAATATTCGTTGCGGAAATCGGCAAATTCTCATGCACTAGAATAAAAATTTAGTAATGACTATTTTCGATTATTTTTTTTGGCTTTCAATTATAATGAAATCAAACTAGCCATCTATCTTCGGATGAGTAAAGTAGAGAACTGAAACAATAAAGAACAGATGTGGTTTCGACAAAAAAGATGGGGTCTAAAAAATGTATCAGTATTGTAATCGATAATTATCTTGCATAAACCACACGTTGGAGAATGTTAAATCACTCTCTTGGAGACAGACGAGCAGTTTTTCCTGACAACTGACAATACCTGCCATCTGTCCGGGCTCCTAAAGGCCCCAGACAATACCTGCTCTCAGTTCGTCGGTCTCTGTCCGACCGCTGCGACACGCTCAGGTTGAGTGCCCCGTCGCCTGTAGCATCGCTCAGCCAGATCACGATAGTAGACACGAAAGCAACTGTGTACCCACACACAAGTAATGTCATAACCAGAAATGAGCAACAAATAAATCGAACAACCAACGTGCAGCGTATTACTTAGAAAATCACATGGCATTGTAAGGCTTGAGTAAATGCATGGATAACTTACGTAAATTTACACACAAGCCTCACATCGTACAAAGACTAGGTAGAATTAACAATTCATTGAATACAGACAGTTGACAACGCCCCCTGCAAGAAAATGGGATAAAAACGAAGAATTACGAGACTGACACGAGACATAAAATTCTACATACAAAATACATACTAAAGCGGAACAGATTTGATGAATATTCAATTCTATTCCTTCCAAAATGATACTCAAAATCACATGTATTACTATTTTCATACGTATGAACAATTTAGCTGATCGGACCCATGGACACAATAAAATGAATTAACCTAGAAGTAGGATGATCACAAAACAGTATAGGTACTACTGATAAGACATCAGTACAAATAATTAATTATTCCACAAAAAATTTAGGAATTATTCCACGATGCAACGTCCGGTGCTGAAACTCAAGGAAAGCTCTATCTACCGCCATAATGTAATCAATATAAATCAACAGCAATTGAAAAATATGTTGCAGTGTACGAATTATAGAATAAGTAGAAATTGTATATTCTACAGGAGACAATAGGAACACATGACTACAGCAATACCAATTTCGGTTGAAGTTTTCCACATAGAACGTCTCTAGTTTAAATAACAGAGGCCAAAAGTTGTTGTGAACGGTCTCTTATAGCCGCTGTTCAATTTTAATCCGCACAATCAGAGAATACATTGAAGCGTTGTAAATTGAAGCCAGCCGATCTACAGAGGAAATTTCTTAAAATACTTAAAGTATAGCCAAAACGGGAAAAAATAACCACACAATGACTTACCTTCATTGGAATATGTTGTTCATCCATCGCAAGTAATTCCCTTCGTTAGAAACAAGTTATTTTTTCTGAATCGTCTAAGTCGTCGTTTGGTGGGTGTCTAGACGCTATTTCATCGTCTGTCGAAGAAACCGATTTCTCGTCGTTGACTTCACTGATGGAGGACGAACCAGATGACGAGCTTCTGGCGGAAACTTCAGAATCTGACGACGAAGAAGATACATCGTCTTCATGGTCGTCGGACGATGCTTTTACAGTCACAATTGCGACCGAATTCTTCTCTTCAAATTTAGGCTCGTCCTCAGAAGTTTCATAACCTTCGTTAACGGCAATGCCGACTTTGCTGTCCTGGTCGACTGGCTTCTTTTTTTCAATTTCCTCCATGACGACCTTTTCACCCTCATCAGTTTTTGACAGCTTGCCATCCTTGTCCTCGTTCTCACTGATCTTCTTGAGTGCGGCTTCTTTCATAAGTTTTTCCACCCGAGGAGACACAATGCCTCGCTCCTTGTTAGGCTTCATGAGGTAGCCGCCGTCTTGTATCATGTCTACCACGTAGATCACGCCCGTGCTGCCCACAGCCACTGAGAGCCAAGCACGTCAATGTTTCTACACAGCATCAATGGGATTTTGCGATTCCAAATGGGAACCGCATACAGTAACTTGAAAAAATCCAATCAAAACTTTTACTAATAAATTTATTTTTAATTTCGAATGAATACCGTAATTAAAAAAACTCTGCTTTCAGAATTTACCGTTTAGATAAACAGGAAAAACCCGCTGAAAAAATAGTAAGAGCCTGCAAAGTGTACCTCGGAGAGGAAAGTCAAAGGGGCTTTTAGTTGGTATTAGAAACATGAGTGGAGAATGAGAGTAAATTAGGTGTCCTCAAGATCCCTTGGGACATTTCTGCGTGCCAAGTGAAGAGCAATAACAGTGATGAGCGATACTCACGGCTGAGACATATCAGGTTGAGCACTTCCAGCATCAGGTAGCCGTAGTTGTCAACTACAAATCCTGATAGCATGCTGATCAGCGCCAGCCCCAGGTTTTGGATACTCTGCATTCTGCAGAAACAAGAACATGTAAAAGGAGGAAAATACATGAAATAGAAACAGCGGAAAGATCTTGAAAAATACGAGAACGAGTGAAAAAATTACACAAAAAAAGCTCAGTCAGTCAGTCAGTCAGAGGTCAATAATTTAAATAAAATCCTGATGATGGAATTGAATGCAAATTAATTGCAAGCGCCCATAGTAAAAATCAAAACAATTACAGGATTGTTGAGCGGATAACCCCCAACATTTTTTATAGCGAAACTTCCTGCATCAATAAATTAGTAACTAAATCAATATTAAAGCTTCTCAGAGAAGTGTTGCCAATAAAGCTGCGTTTTGCTTTTTGGAATTTCTTAGTGCCTAATGAAAACGTCTCAGAAATCATGACGTTGCCGCTCATTTCGGCCACTAATTCTCACATGCCGTAAGCAGTGCCCAGCTGCGACTCGGGCAGGATGAGAGCCACCATTGGCCAAAGAGAGCTCGCCAACAACGAGTAAGACAGGCCCATAATGCACTGAAATATAGTTTTAAGTAATTATCTGTGCATCATCTAAGTGTAATATTCACGACTTATGCTCTTCAAGACTGATAAATTCCTGCAATCAATTAATGTAAAGGTGAAAACAGATTTAAAGGTGAAAATTTAATTCCAACGCTGACTTGGATAAACTGACAATAAAGGCACAGGGATGTAATGATGTTATTCAGTAAAGATTCCTTCAGTAATGGTTTTTCGTGACATAGCAAACGATCTGTTAAGTAAAGTATTAAAGGAGATGCGATGTTAGCAGCGGCAGTAAATGAACTTTAGCTACATCAGTTCTCTCCGTTTATAATTTCAGAGTCATGATGATACCAACGGACCATAGGGATGTAGGGGTTGATGAATGTGAAGGCCATGATCGCATGTGCGCCCATGGTGACAAGGCAGGCAAGGCCAACCCACATGATGTTACGTCCCGTCTTGTCCACGACAAAGCCAAACATTGGTGACGCAAACGCTGAGATGATGTACACGATGCTGGACACAGTGTTCGCTTTAGCACTGCTTAGCCCGTACTTGTACATGAAGAAAACTCTGCACAACAAAACTGTCCTGAGTGATACAAAACTAAACTACTTATAAATAGATAACCACAGAGCAACACATTTGTTCACGTGAAAAATCTTCCGTTGAAGATACTTGAAACATTGAATTTATATAAAGAGAGCAAAAGAATCATATGCTGGTTTATATTCTGAAACGCGCCGAAAAGACAATCAAGAAGGAAATAGTAAGACATGAGTCATTGACTGCATTTGAGTTTTGCTTGTGGCCGTGAGGCGTAACGGACGTCAGTAAATTGCCTAGAAGTTCAGTCAAAAATAAAAAAAAAAATGTTCAGGATTAGCAGTAAGAGAGAGTGAATAAAAAGTTACCAAAGAAAAGTGCATTGTTCAGTAAACACGGCGGCCAAAGTCTGTGTTAGTAAACCTACCGGAGAATGTCTGGAATGCAACAAACGTAATTTTGACAATTGGCACTAAGATTTTACTCATGCCGACAGTTTTGTCACTTCGAATGTTCATTAATTCCAGAATACCAACTTGCAAGATACTTAAATACTAGAACGTCATTCATATGCAGAAAATGCGTGATAAACGAGGGGTGGGTCAAAGAAGGCACGGAGAGTGTGCAAGCTGTTCTAGCGTGGGAGAAATTGGCCTACCATGAATGGGTCCCTCTGTACTACTTAGGCGCGGTTACCCTCTACTCACGCCTCCCTCACTGCTGCCCGACATGGTACCCCGCCCGCCCCAACCCTTTACCGCAACGGTGCCACTCCCCTCTCGCATTTAAATGCCTTGAATAAGAGGCATTTAACTGTTAAGAAAGAAAGCGTTCGAACGCGAAAGAACGAACGCGTGTTTAAGAAACGCGTTTGCTGTAGATATCTTCAGGGCAAGTACGATTTGGAGAATAAAGGAATGAACTGTAATTATTGTCACCCTAAGATCTGTCACAAATTTTTAACATTTGGAAGCAAAAATCAACGAGGATTCAAAATTGGGAGAGTCTGTCAATACTATCATCCATTCTTTTGTTGCAATACTATTAAAAATGTAGCTTGCAAACTAGATAACAGTCGGTTTCATCACCTTAGGCTCAACCTGCAGGCGAGAGGTAACGCCGAAGAGAGACGGAACTGATATTCGGTCGAATCTATCCTGAACACCGGATAGATTCGACCTGCAAACTCAAGACTTCAGAAAAAAATTACATGGTTACAAAAAATCAGTTCTGGGAAGGGCAAATCTATTATAATCAAAGGAACAACAGGGCGGTTCCAATATTTACCGCACCGGCCAGCACAACCTACCGGAGTGAAGAACAACAAAGAGGACTCGGTTTCAGTCGCAGTAATTTGTTAGGCCTGCAGAGGCAAGTAGATCAGATTCAAAACAAAAGCAGCAGCTGTTGATATTGCACGAAAAAACAGCAGAAATCACAGCAACAAATGCAATAGCTGCAGAGCCAGAGACCCCTGGCAGGGCAGTGTTGCAGCAACTAAGAACGCATGGAAATGAAGAGTCTGGCATCATGATAGCCAACATAGAGGAGCTCTTCCCAAGAAAAAAACGCCACACGATCGGCGTGCTTGAAGAAATTGCTGAGACATAAGGAATAATCGTGCTTGCCTTAACCGAGTCGCACCTAAGAGAAGTTATCCAAGAGGGAGAAATCGAAATGAAAAGATTTGAACATTACCAAGCAGACCGAAAAGAAGGGAGGAAAAAAGGAGGCGTTATAGTCTACCTCAGAAACTCCCTCGCGGCAAAAACAGTTCCCCTGCACTTAGGCTACAATGGATATGCGGAGCATGTTATACTATACATCTCATATCTCCAACTATCATAGCGCATACCAACCGCCTGACTGCCGCCGGAAAAATTCAATGAAACTCTCGAGAGAATAGAAACAGAGGTGGCCAACTTGGGTGAACCTTCCCCAAATATTGTGGTTGCGGGAGATTTCAACCTACCACACATACGATGGCCACACTCGGACTGTTTAGAACGGCGCAGAGATTAGGCCAAAAACCAGGCAATAAAACTACTTCGATTCGCGAAGAAGCCCTTGCTAAGTCAACAAGTGCTGGTGCCAACCAGAGATCACAATATCCTGGATCTATTCTTCACCAGCAATGAAGAACTGGTTGCTGATATTCGTCTTGAGGAGACCGCACTGTCAAACCATCGACTAGTGGGTGTCGAGACAACAATTGAGAGGGTGAACCAGCCTAGACCTACACCTCGAGGTGCTAGCTGGGCTAAATTTTCATCATCGAAGAACAGACTGAGGCCATTGGGAACGAATTCCTCTAAATCGACTGGAGATCTGAGTTCCTGGAGTTAAACGCCGAAGCAATGTACAACAAACTGTGCGAAGTGTTACTGAAGGCATGCGCACGTCATCCATCCGCCAGGAAAACAACCCCCAAACGGCACATAATTCCGAGGCACAGACGGATCCTCATGAGAAAACGAGTGAGCTTGAACAACCAGATAACGGCCGCCTCCAGGAATATGGAGCGGCGGAGGCTGGAACATCTAAAGGAGAAAATTAAGGACACTGAAGTTGCGGAGACGCGAGCTGTGTCTGCAATTCGAGAAAATCCCAAATATTTCTACATATATGCCCAGTCAAAGGTCAAAATCAGAACCTCAGTGGGGCCTCTGAAAAATAACGATGTCCTTATTGGAGACGACCAGGGCATGTGCGAACTGCTAGAAGCGAAGTTTGAAAAAGTATTCAGCAAACCCCGATACTCAAGACAGGAGAACAAAATTGGAGTCATTCAAGAACTACCAGGAGGGCAGGTGCTGATGAACATTGAATTTGAAACACCGGATCTAGAGAGGGGCATCCAAGAATTATCGACTTATTAGGCTCCCGGGCCTGTAGTGTTACTGAAAAAATGTGTCGGTACACTAAAGGTCCCTCTGACTTTGCTCTGGAAAACATTATTAAGAAAAGGAAACATCCCTAGCGGCCTGATATTAGGACTAATAACCCCAATCTACAAAGAGGTGCGAGAGATAAACCCCAAAATTACAGGCCGGTTACATTAACATCAGACGTACCGGTAATCAAAGAATTTGATAAGTTTGATGCAGTACATGGAGGAAGCGGACCTTTTCAACAGAAGGCAACGCGGTTTTAGACGAAATCGCTCCTATTTGTCGCAGTTATTGGAGCATCACCACCAAATCCTGGCCATGCTGGAGGGGCGTGGTGTATTTGGACTTGGCAAATGCGTTTGACAAAGTTTACCATGAAGAGCTCTTCAGGAATTTTCAGATTACTGGGGGTCGGAGGTGAATTGCTGGCATGGATCCACAGCTTCCTAACAGAAAGACTACAAGCGGTCGTTGTTGGAGGCTCGAGATCGAGCGAGGCTAGGGTGATGAGTGGAGTACCTACCACAGGGAACGGTATTCGGCCCAATCCTCTTCCTCATTCATATCGCCGACATAGATGTGGCAGTGAACCACGTCACCGCATCGTTATTAGCGGACTACACCAGGATTCTAACGATCATAACGGACAGCGAGAGATTGCAAGAAGACCTCTCTGCAATATATGACTGGGCCCAAGTGAACAACATGCAGTTCAACGGGACCAAGTTTGAGGTTCTGAGAAACAAGAGGTAGTGGAAGAGCTGGTATGGAGCACCACTTCCTTGCACCTGACAACTCGGAAATCGAAGAGAAGCGACTCGTTCGCAATCTAGGAGTGTAGATGAATACTCAGGTCAAGTTTGGTGATCTCATAGCGGCAATAACCGCACGAGGTAGGCGACAGATGGGGTGGATCTGACGGACGTTCAAAACGAGAGAAGCAGAACCAATGATCACACTCTTTAGAGCCCTTGTAAAACCAATCCTTGAATACTGCAGCCCGTTCTAGACCCCGTTCACACTCAGCGCAGTGCGGCAACTGGGAGGGGTCCAACGAACTTTCACCTCCAGGATCAGAGGGATGGAGGAGTTGAACCACTGGGAGTTGAAGCGACTTAGTCAGTGAGCGAGACCTTCAGGATTGAGACACATCATAACGAGAGAAGGGGTAGTCTGTGCAAGATCCCCACACTACTTAACAGATCGGCGGTCAGATTTCAATTCCAGCGGGAAGGATCACTTTCCGTGGCAGGGTCGAGGCTGTTTAACGTCCTACCCAAGAGAGGGGGAGTTCACCCTGGAGACCTTCAAGAGACGACTAGACGTGTTCCTGAGCACAATCCCTGATTGACCTCCTCTGTAGCGGCGAGAAGCAAGCAGCATCATTGTGCATCAGCTGGCCCAAATGAGGGCGTATGTGCGATAGTCAAGAGGCGGCGATCCGTCGTGGCCCGGGACTGCTACGTCCGAAACAAATACTAGGGATACTAAGGAGTGTTACCAATAATATCCATACAATTCGCATGGACTGATAGAATGGCTTTGATTTTGGTAATACCTATTTTTCAATAATACTACACAATATTTTGTCTCAAATAATTATACACGCACTTGGAGAGTCCAATGAAAGGGAAGATGGCAGAGTAGAAGGTGACACAGATGACGCTGATCAGCCAGAAGCTCAGCGGGAATTTACCGATATCTTTCAGTTGAATTTTCTCTCCAACTTCAGCTGATGCCACACGTAGAACTTTGCTTCGTCTTCTATCTAAGATAGCAAGAACTATGGCGCATGTAAGCGAGAATATGCAAGTAAAGCCACCTGAAAAAAAAGTCACTTCAGCTTCTAAGTAGGGATTTCTCAACAAAACAATTCATGATAAGAAATGTGTGATTATAAATCATTTTACCCTGAACAATCAAAATGGAGAACAAAAAATTTTGGCTATTCACATAGGTACCGGTAATCATAATGAGGTAGGCAACAGAGTTGTTAGAATTTGAAAGCTTCATTATTTAGTAAATCATTAAATACTTGTAAGCATAGATAGTTCTACATATATCTTTATAGAGCCTTCAACAAATATATAAGTTACTCCATTGACTGAAGTTACAACAAAGGTCAAGAATTTTAAAATTTAATAATTTTTACTCAATAAAAAAAAATAATTATTTTCCTGTTCATTGCATTCAAAATGATGTTTATCGTAACACGACCCTTGCAGCCTTACCAATGGCAAGGGTAATTCCCAAAGTAACATGTCCGTCCTGCGTCTGATCAACCCAGTTATAGATGGGCTCCATGACAAGGAAGTTGACGGTAGAGCCTACTCTGGCCATGCTCAGCATCAGGCCAAACACGGTGTTCAACTCCTTGCCTTTGAACCAGCTTACGGTGTAGGCATTCTGTGCTACTGCCAAGCTCTCACCACCGACACTGTACAAATTCTAACCATTCAACTTCCTAAATAGTGAGATGTAATCATTGACTCCAGTCCAGTATTAAAAGCAATTGTACATACAGAGGGATGAATGCTCTAACTAAGGATATCCTTTAAAGAGTTTCTTGTATGAATTCACACTCTCATAAAGGGAGACATTTTTGACTAATAAGACGTTTGGAATTCCTAAATTCACTTGTTAAGTTATTAAGATAATTTTGTATATATTTTACATTAAAGAATAAGCAAAGACTATATTATTTTATAAACAGAATAACCTGATCCCTTATTGGGACAAACCCAAAAATGAATCGTCCAAGTTGCATGCACCAGAATGCATTAATAAGTGCACCAAATGAAAAGACGAAGTGACCAACAGTCACAATTGTTGAGAAGATGAGCGTACCCAGTCTGATCCCGAATATTCTGCAGAGAAAAGAATGAAATAAATAAATGTTTTATAGATTAATAGATTTATTACAACAGATGTAGCAAATAAAAAAAAAAACTAGAAAATAGAGGTCAGGTGGCATTAGTCATGAAGAACACTCAATAATTTTGGGGATCAAAAAGTCACTAGTTTGTTGACTTTTAGTATTTAATGAATGTCGATTTTAACAACCTGAGTTAGAATTACAATAAATCATATGCAAAAAGGATAAAAAAGCTTCTTGTATTTTCCACAAAAAATGCAGTAATATGAAATTTAAACTTGCTTTAGTTAAACACATTCGTAGAATTAATGTCATCATAGTATTGCTTGCCTGTCAATGAGGAAGCCACCAACAAAGCACAGCACAACATTCGGCCATGAGTATAGAGAATACAGGGTGGAGAACTGCAGAGTTGAGACATTCATATCTGTCTTGATCTCGTTTTGTAACGAAGCTGGAGTGTCATAACAGAAGTAGGAGCCTGTACACAAGTTACTTATGAGAACACTTGGAATTGTTCAAGCATTACAGATTCCAATTTGCAAAATGTACCTACATAAATACCTAAATACTTGATTAGGTAGTGGCATAATAATTGCAGCAGTTGCATCAACATAAAATTAATTCAACCAGCATAGTGAAGTTTTTGATGTAATAGAAGGGTTTTGAGAGCAAACTCTTTCAAATAATCTCCTTCCTTGCCTCAAGTTATTGGAAAAGTTCATGGTAGGAAAGGTTTCATTCTTAGAAGCCTAATTGCTTCCTAGTACAAAAGATAATATAAATTAGAAAGGTTTACCTGTTTGAGAATAATTAATCAATAATAATGAAGTCAGGAAACAACAATTATTTTTTTTCTAATTAAGAGGTAACAAGTCAGAGAAACTTTCATTTCTGTAAAAAGCTTATATATAGAACAGCAAGGTATTTCTATCACAATGCTGAAAACAAATTTTGAATTCATCAGTTGAAGAAACATCAGTTGTATAATGTATATCTACAAACCAAAACCAAGGAAGCACATGAAGACGAGGCCCACAAATCTATAGGGGCCTTGTTTGGGATCACAGCAGCGGGATCCCAAGCAGCCTGTCTCAGTCACCCAAGATCCTTCACTGACACTGGGGCTTTCTCTCCCACTGCCATTTGTCGGATTCCCGTCTGCAATGAACATCTCAGCATGATTTACATTTACAAGGATAGAAGTTTAAAAACATAACAAAAATTAGGATTTTTTAAAAATATTTAAATAACTAAAGATATTTTTGAGGTGGGTAACATGTAAAAGTATGTTTTAGTGCATTTTCTTATTTATGGAAAAAATGCACTATTGTGCTTGCCATGTCCGTCTGTCTGTCTGTCCGTCCATCTGTGACCTCAAGTTTATCTCGATGAGAAAATGCGCTCTCTGTCACTCACTGCAGTGAGTACTGAGTTATATTTTTAATTTAGGTGAGGTTACAGCAATGTTTGCCCAATCTTCATTTCTAATGAATAGTCTCAGCAATAAACATTATATTGGTAATTCCTTAACTTTGGCAATAGAAGCTACAACATGACAAAATAACAGAGAGGCTTTTGATTGGCTCTCGAATGATTGTCAAAAGAATGAAAATTTCCAAATGCTCCTTTCTTTTCTAGTTCATGGAAAAGACTTACATACCTGACACTTTAGACCAGTGGTTCCCAAACTTTTTCAGGCTGGCGCCCCCTTTGACTCCCTAGTGAACTTCTAGCGCCCCCCACAGACATATATAAAAACATACGCCCCTTTCTTGAAATTTAGTACGCTGCAATTTTAATAGATAAATGTTAAACACAAATATGTATTTCACAAATAGAACCCCATTTAGTGAACCAATATGTTTTTATGCTGTTTTAACTGTTTCAGCACTAGAAACCTAGGACGTCTCAGGCAAATTCACGGCCGGACTCGTGGCCAATCTCCAAATTCAATTATCAAGTAATATCTCACAAACTAATGAACGCAGCTCAAGGTAACTTGGAACATATATTCATCAGTACCTAACGTTGATTTTTAGCTTGTAAAAAATTTTAAATTTCACCTTTATTCGTGAGTTATATTGCGATAAAGGCCAAAATTCGCAGTGATCAAAGAATTTCTTCCAAACTACTGAACAGATTTGAACAAAATTTTGAATATACATTCCTAAATACCAAGCGTTGACTTTTTTGGCTTTTAAAAATTTTCGATTTTACCTTTGTTTGCGATTTTTTTTTCATTTCACAGTCATTCTTGATTTCACATTTCATTATATTCGGCCCGTATCGCTGGATAATTTGTCGCTTACATTAGCGGCGATCAAGAAATTTCTTCTAAACTACTGAACAGATTTCAACAAAACTTTGTATATAAATACCTAACCTCTCAACGGTGATGTTTAGCTCGTGACAATTTTTCTAGTTTGCTTTCGTTCGCGAGTTATACAGATATAGGAGGAACGACCGGCTTTTCTACCGGCCGGTTTAACCAAGAGCCGTTTACGTATATCCGTATACGTATAGCCGTACAACTCGCAAACGAAGGCAAAACGAAAAAATTGTAGCGAGCTAAACATCACCGTTGCTGAGGTTAGGTATTTAAATACTAAGTTTCGTTCAAATAAATTCAGTAGTTTTGGAAGGAATTTCTTGATTACTGCTAATTTAAGCACATATTGCTGTTTAAATCACAAATGAAGGTGAAATGGAAAAAAACTCGCGATCAAAGGCACAATCGAATAAATTTTCATGAGCTAATTATTAACGTTTGGTAGTAAGGACTGTAAAATGTAAATTCAAAATTTCGTTTGAATCTGCTCAATAGTTTGGAAAAAATTTCTTGATTACCCGGTACTGTGAATTTCGGCCCGTATTGCCATACAACTATGGCAAAAACAAATGAAGGCAAAATAAAAAAAAATTCACGAGCTTAACATTACCGCGTTAGGTCCTAATGAATATACCAAGTTTCATCGAGTTAAGTTCATTGTTTGAGAGATATTACTCGAACATTGAATTGGAAATTGGCCGTGAGATCGGCCGAGAGTCTGGCCGTTAATTTGTCCTAGACGTAAACCCAGGAGAGGTTTAAAAACAGATCTGGGTGAAAAACCCATCGCTGGAAGTCATGTGCTGCACGTGTTGTGTACAAATCGTCAAACAGACGTTCGAACTTCTGACTTCGGACTACCGCCCCCCTATCACCCCCCAAACGCCCTCTTCTTCCTTACCGCCCCCCAAAATCTTTCCATTGCCCCTAGGGGGGCGATATCGCCCACTTTGGGAACCACTGCTTTAGACAGTAGTAGATTGGAAATTTATTTATACTAGTATACAGCATGACTAGTGCAAGACATATAAAATCTAAAAGTTGAACTTTTTACTAAATTACCTTGTTACATCATTACATATTTTGGGTAATCTTGCAGCTTCATTAAGCAATTTTATCAACAATTATCTAGCAGACCTATAATTCACATACGGTAGTGGAAGTTTCTCAGTACAAAAAAATGCAAGTATATAAGTGCTTACTGCAGCTTGCACTAAGAGGATAGCTAGTTCTGCAACTAAAGGATAAAGGAACAAATGTAGAATTCAAAATCAACCGGACTACAAAGTTTATTTGATCTCAAGCAAATTCATAGTGGGTGACAACTTAACTAACAGCATTTTTACTGTCAAGTGTCAATGGTTGCCACTTGGCAGAAACTGCACATATCTTCCTGCTTGTCGGTAAAAATTCCATTATACTAAATAGAATTACTATAATTTGTGGGTTTGATTGCCACATAATAGCTAAGAAAATTTTTGAATCACGATAGAAAATTATGGCTCAGTTTTTTTAACAAATTTGATTGTTTCTTTTGAAGACAGGCAACACATGAAAAATTAGAATTTTACTAGTACTTATTACAGAAATCTTACAGCCAAAACTGAAAAACTTTCAATAGGTATATATTTGGAATCCTGCAGCCTGATTGTGCACTTTTAGTGACAATTAGAAAGGAGGTCATTCATCAAGTGGGAATATTGCAGTTCCAAAAAAGGCAAGAAAGCTCTAGTCATGGCTCAAGAGGTAGATTATATTTTACACCTGAACGTAAGTGAAAAGTCAGTGGCAGTGATGAAGTTATTGGCCATAAATCTTACCAACTTGTACAACAGATAGCATATATATATTTATCACCTCAAACCTAACTGGAAAATTTGGCAGAAAGCACCTAGGATTTACAGAATGAAACAAAAATGCTCATGCTCACAGACAATTTTCTTCATTACTATAACCCTTTTTACATTTTTGCTATAAAATTAAGATATACAGCATATTTTTGTCAGCCACTTTAGAAAGTCACATGGAAAAATTATTTTTATTCACCATGTTTAGAAAATTCTGTCCAATTTTCTGGATTGGTTCATTTGGATTTTGGTTATGAATAAATGAACAAATAGCAATCATCACTGAGCTTTGAATTGACAGAGTACATTTACTACATTAGAACCTAGTTACCTAATCAAAATTGTACAGTAGAACCTAGATACGTACCTAATTGCTAATCTGCAATAAATATTTTAACACTAATAATTTCTAGCTTGCTGGAGCCTGGGTCATGGATGAACATCAAATATACATATCATTTCACAAATTTCATCCAGATTACACCAATCCAGCCTATGTCCTTGAGTGACCTTGACCTTGAGCTATTTTATTTCATTGAAATAAAGTAAAATTTTTAGTTTTACTTTAAAAATTAGTTTCACTCACAAATTAGATCCTGACCTATTCTTATCAATTTTTTTTTTCAAAAATTAAAACCACCCATAACATTACCTGATTACCTATCACCATTTTTTATGTTTATCCAGAATTCATATATAAAGCTACTGGTTATTCCAGTGAGCTTACTGAGGCTGAGCTAGTGAGCTTAGGCTAACTTCGTAAATGTTTGGATACTTTACCTGGCTCTCTTGCCCTAGGGCCTAGGTAGCCCATTTGGTGCATTTTTTTGAAATGTGGGCTTTTGGATGATTGGATCTCCTTCAAAGTTTCAGACAAGTTAAGGAAAGTACATGAATCGACATCATGATCATGCCATGGGATTTATTCAGCTCCCACACTTCTATAATTATAAGTCACATTACTCACATACCTGAAGGCTGAACCTGTCATTGTCAAGTCAGACCACTCACCAGTCGGCAGTCACCACGACCACAGACGTCAGACAGTACGACATTAAATGACTAATGATAAAATCTTACCATCAGCTTCAGCCGGCCAGCCCGGCCTGCTGACTTCTTGACCGTCACTCATCTCGCCGGAAAATATATTGACTGGAATAAATAATGGTTATTTAAAATCTTTAACAAAGAAAAGCATCGGCGGGGCCGGGCGGTGTAGAGCTTAGGAGCTACAAGACCAACGCCACTCGCAACCAAACGCAAACAGCACTCAGCTGTTACCATCAAGTGTCAAATACAGTAGTATACGTTCGTGCGGACAGTGACTCATTCAATTGACAAATTACTTGTATTAATTACTTAATTGACAAATTACTTGATCGTACAGAAAGTTCACACCAACTCTCCATTAAGATCACAGACAAACGGAGAGGATAACATTTTAAAATTTCGACATACAAAATGCAATAGTATTGGCTCGAGTCTATTTTATCATTCAAAATACTGAAGAGACTACGTGTGCATAGCCTATAGTTTCCTCATTTTATATATTTTTTAATTAACACACACAGTTATGGTGATGAGTATGAAACTATCACGAGTAAGAATAAATGGATAAAATAAGAATGACATCACGTATATTCTGAAGATATTGTAGGCAAGTCCGCTAATTAGAGTTCATCAGAAGCAGCGTCGCCGAGGTAATCAGCGTAGTAGGCCTGTCGCTTCAGACTGAGTTCAGTCGACTTTAATGCCGGAACTTGTCCGATATAAGCAAAATGGCGTCAACTTAGGAGACATTCCCTCCGTAGGATGTTCATACAAGCTCCTAGGATCGTAGAATTAAAACGCAGTGCAATGAACCGTTGTCGTTATATTAGATTCTTCACGAACTCGAGCGTTTGTGAAATTTGAGTCGTTCTTGAAGCAGGAGTTATTTGACTAAGGAACGAACAACGTTCAATTTTCAGGGAAATCTGATCAATTTTGCGTTTAAATTTTCTACAAAAACAATATTCGAAAAAACAGTATGGGATAAAATCTCTTCAGAATAAAAACTTTCACACTGATCATGTTAGCCAGTGGCGAAGATGTTTCGTCATTGCTGCAAATTTTTAGCAAATGTGCGCGTTTTTCATCGTTTTTTCTCTTTCTACCAGTCATCGCACAACACTAATCACAAAAATTGTTGATTGTTGTACAAAACCAATTACGGATATGCTACAAAAATTTAAAGTGGATTTGCGATGAAGGAACGCTTTTCGGGTGAGAAACTAATGAACACGATGATATCGCAAACGTTAAATCACGTTTCCCTTACATATGAAAAGTGTTAGAGTAGAAAAAAGGTAGTTAACCTAATTAAAGTATGAGTGATTGCTTTTCGAAACGAATGTGACAAGAAGCATCATAGTAATTCACACTCACTAGTGTTCTACCGTGAGGGTTTCCCAAGACTGGCTGCATGGGCTGGTGATTAATTTACCGAAGAAACTTATCAGGAGAACTGACAAGGTAATCACGCTGTGACAAATGTTATCTAACGTCAACTATCCACCAGATTAGCTTATGAAGAAAAAAATGCTTTATTCGCTTTAATACAATAAAGAAAAATTTCACAGATGCGGTAACATCGCATTACATCGCGTTATTGTATGCGACTCGACAAGATGAAAAAATGAAGCGTGAAATAAGGCGAAGTCATTAACATCGAGAACTAGAATACTAACAGATTTCATTATGTACAAAAATTGGCCTCGTCTACAGTTATCAGATAAGTGGACTAAGACGCAAAATTACGCAGTCGTAATCACACATGATGGAGCATAACACGTCTAGAGATTGGAGTGGTGGTCGCTCAGAGTCGTGGCAAGATTATAATCTTGTGACTATAGATAGACTCTTGAGCTGCAGACTTAAAATATGTAGGGCTATCAGATATAAGTTGTTATAATTATTAGGCAAGAAGAAATGATTTAAAGACTAACATTTTATAACAAAATGCGTATGATTTAATGAGGATCATTATATATATATATATATATATATATATATATATATATATATATAGTAGAGCTCTTTAAAATTTGGTTTCTAAATTTTCGGCTCAACAAGGCTGCGCTCCTGCCGAATAGAAAATTCCGTAATTTAATCAAATTATGCACGGTTGTCGAAGCAGATGACACGCTGAGTCATTGAAGCCTTTCAGCAACCAGTTATGAGATCAGAACGAATGAGAACGAATTTATTTGGCTTCACAAAATGTAATTCATATCTGTATATTTTTCATCGCCTACAGCGCTGGCTCGTGTGAAGGTTTTTCAAGAGTTTGATGGGAAAAGAAAGCCGGTGATCTTCATATACAAAAAACGAAATTTCTTTGGAAAAATTTCCACTTCGGTTCAAATGTCTGGTTTCAGTACCACTGGAGTGATGCTACCGTGCAAATGATTAGCTAGCATGCAAAACAATAGCTATCCAAATACTTTTACAACTCATCCGCAAACCTAGGATAATCGAAGAGATTTATAGGACTTCGAAGATGGAAAAACTATTCAAGCTTTAAATGTTTTCCTATGTGAACGGTGGGGATAATGATGAATCGCACCCTTGTATTAATTTCAAACTTCGACGATACTTCTTTAGCGTATTTGGTTCATATATCCTGTAATTAATAAAGTTTCGAATTGCGGTTTTTACCAGAATTTGACAAACAACTCCTACACCGGAAATTTTGATCCAATACTTTTGTTTTGTTCTACGGAACAAGTCCGCTCCTCCGTTGATTTTGTTTTCTGCAGGACTAATATGGCGAGGAATTCCGTGGGCTGTACGGAGGACAGCGCTGGGAAGCGACGGCTGCTGAGGCGTCCTTTCATTACGTTGATGGCCGGCCACGCCGTGCAAGCGGTGACACAAGTTTCCTGAGCAGACGATTTTACGCAAAAAAATCTCTGGAAATTAATTTCAACAGGTTGAGTTAATGCCCGCTAGAATTTTTTGTAGGAACATAGGAAGTTTTATAACTACTACGGTGATCATTGGTATGCATTTTTTATGGATAATTATTAATGTTGTTGGGGAATAGAAGCTGATATTATTAAAGTAATAGATTAAACTTGTATTTCGGTGAACGAACTTGAAATATTGCTCTTGGGTAATATTTGGTTACTTAGGACTCAATCATTTTACCACCGATATTAAGAAATTGGTTACATGTATATACTTCACATGCGAATTGTGTGCAATGGATTCTGTATCGATGTGCGTCAACCAACATACACTAGAAAAAATATGGAATATCGATTCAAATGTAGAATTTCGAAGAGATTTAACAATAGAATTCCTTCAAAAAGCTGTATGCATGCTTATGAAAATAAGTGAAGCCGGTTCTAACAACGCAAAACGCTTTTACATAACCTGGCCACTGTAGGAACGAGCGTCATTTTTGAACAACTCTGGACATATTTGTCGAGCGCTCATGCGTGTCCCATGTGAAGCAATGGTGCTGAGAACCCAAGGTGGTTAAGTGCTTTTCGGGGCGCTCAGCAGCAGCGATTCATCAAGTGCAATTGATATAAACTGAAACCTGACGCAGCAGCGAAAATATCCGTGACGAGAGGCGCCGTGGTCCTCCAGTCAAGGTTCGCATAGTGGTCCTCAGGAGAGTCAGGCCTGAGTCTTTGCCATTGTTCGACACCGGGCCACCGGCACGAAAAACTGTGCTAAAAGCCCTTGGTCAACAATGAACTTTGAACGAGGAGAAAATTCCTTCACTTACCGGAAGGATGCTCGCCCTCCTCCCTCCACAGATTTCGAACAATGAGGAGCATTAGTTCGATCTATTTTAGTGTCAAGAGGCCTTCCGATATTATAGAGTGGACGCAGCTACTTCTGCCGTCATCACGATCAAACTTGAGGGCAGAACAGACCCATTTTCATGTCGCGTGTTAGTTACATGCCAATGAAAATCGAGAAACGTGACTTAGCAGTAATTTTCATTGTTAATAATTAGTAATAGAGTAATTAGCTTTGGAACATTTTTGATGTTCAATACTCACTCGAGCACACTGAACAATATAAAAACTTTAAAATGTTCAAATATTTTACTTAAATTCCCGTATATATGTAAAAATTCCAGTGAAATTAAAAAATTCCTACGTGCCTCATTTGCTGTGCAGCATACATAAATGTACCTGACTTATTTGACGCAGGCACGCATCATAATCTTTTTTTTTCGAGAGTTTAAACTTTAAATCGCATTCATTCAAATTATAAAACTGAATTACGTAAGAAAATAATTAAAATTTTCCGAGTGACGGAAAAATAAATCATAAAACTGTTCAATACAAGTACCAACTTTTTCACCATGGAGCTTATATCCGAATGCCCTAAGAGTCTTACAGTCCAAAATCAAGTACCGTAATGCTATGAACCAGTTTACTGAGTACAGAAGCTTATCCAAGCATGGTAAAATGTTTGGTCGAGGGTTTGCCGAGTATTCATTACTTTCGCTCGTAGCTGAGAGGTTGCTAATTTAAGTTAACAATTCAGGAGTGCTTGCTAAAGCCTGCTAGATGGCGCCGGTTTAACTCCATTAAAAATGAGCTATTTAGCCTAATGCCTGACATTCAAGTGCTAACTAATTTAATTCGCCCGAGTTGAAACCAGGATTTGCTCGGGATGTTTGGAACGCAACAGTTGTTATTACGACTACATATATGCGAGTTATATCAAGTTTTATTTCATTAGGAACATAAGTTAGATAATTTTGTCTGTTCATAATGTTTTCGTTGCGATTTAATTGAAGCAACCAAATGAACACTAATTTTCAGTTGATGAGTCATAAGACATACTCTTCAAATTAATGAAATACACAAACAGCAAACGTTTGTTTCAACTTTTTGTTCCTAATTTGCTCAAGAACTAAATTGGTGTGATGAATAATGCTCTGCCAGAGGCATTGACATAACTTGAATTTCTCTTGAGAGTGAGCGTCGCACAGTAAATATTTTGGAATCGTTGTGTTCTCCGGCAACTAAATTCTAGACTCCTGCGTTTGGTATTTTTTTTTGTTCCGAGACGAGACGAGACGAGACAACAGGCTCGGTCCCGGTTCGCAATAAAAACCGGGACAATTTTCAGCCCTCCGTTGGAATTACGGGACGATACCGAGACGAGACGAGACATCCCGGTTAAAATAGGTACCTTAAAATTTCCCGGAATTTACAGCCATTTTAACTTTAAACAAGCCCAAGTGTATGATAACAATTCAGGAAACTGCGCAATTGTGAAGATTTCCTGCAGGCTTAGCACAAAATTTTACTAAAGGCAGAAATAATCTAATACTAGCTTTAGTATTATTAGGAATATCTTACCACGACTCCACTCCACTTTCTACTAATTGGCCGACTAATCTAGACACTGCGTCCCTACTCCCTATGCGCTCCACGGCGCCTGAACTCGTTCCGAACGCGTAATAAACTCGACTCATATTCGTACGGTTCCCATAACTGCCATCGAAGCCTTAGTTAAGACTTAAGAGTTACATTTGTGACTCAATACTCAGCCATGCATACATCGACAGGTTTGCGGTGTTTGTCAGACCACTAATTAACTGCCATGTCAGTTAGTCAGACAAATTTTGCTAAAGACGTGTAACAAGGATAATTCCAGGCTTGAAGGGCAAGTCCTATGAAGAAAGATTGAAGATTATGAAGCTTCCAAGCCTCAGTTATCGACGTCTGCGTGGGGACCTCATTGAAGTATACAAGTATACTCATGGTCAAACAAGGTCCCCGAATGATTACTAGAATTTGAAACGAGAACGAACACCAGGGGCCACGGCCATAAGCTAAATAAAACTGCGCTGCAACTTCTCCATGCGACAAAATTTCTTCTCGCTTGGAACCACCGACATGTGGAACAGCCTCCCCGATGACGTCGTTGGCGCTCCAAGTATGAACGCGTTCAAGAATAGACTAGATAAAGCAATGGAAAAATATATGTTCAGATTTGAAATGCCTAGCTCCTTATCGAACCCGGTGGAAGTCTAGAAGCTTCTTCAAACTATCGTCAGTCATGAAAAGATCCGGTCAAATGACACGATTTTAGATCTTCTGTGAACATGGCACTAAAAGGAAAAGAATCGGCGACAGGCCACATCAGGCCTACGCTTCAGCACCGAGATCACTATGTTATGTTATGTTAAATCTGCAATTAACTCAATTTACCAAAATCAAGCAATACAGGGCTAACTTGTCATTCTTCAACCCATGTTTTCAAAATGATTCGTATCGTAATCGAAAAACTTGTTATATCCCAAATAATTAAGACAAATCTCGTCTCGTCTCGTTTCAAATCTGTCTGTCTCATCCCGGTTCATAATTTACCGGGACACAAGTTTTAAAGTCCGGGACAGAAGTCTTGTCTCGGTTCATACGTTTATTCCGGGACAAATTTTACCCTCTGTCCCGTTATTTTTTTCCCGGAATTTTCTCGTCTCGTTTCGTCTGTCCCGGTTCATTTCGAGAAAATTATTTCGAGACGCAGGAGTCTACTAAATTCTATCTTGCGGACTACATAGAGTTTTGCAGGAGACGGCCGACATTTTGAACTCCAAAAAATTTGTGCTCTCTGGTAACATTTTCCTCCATTTTTCGAACATTTATCGTCGATATTTGCTCGTATATATAGGCTTAAATGGGAGCACAAAATTTAACGGAGCTTTCCATAAAATAATACAAAACAAACATCTTGTGCTGGGTTAAAATGGTACAAAAAACTCTTGTTAAGAAGTATTCACGATGGAAAATTAATTGTTTTTATTTTTCTAATTTCAATCAGGTACTAGTAGTTGACATAATTTTTTTAGTTCTTCTAAAGTCAAAACAGAAAACCGAATTTTTCATCAACTGAGCTAAAAGTTCAGCTGGTTTACATTGTTTGTTATTTCGTAAGATGATTACCAATTTTTCTACTGCTCTGCCAATGTTTAATCAATAAAGTAAAGTAATAAATTAATGCAAGGTAACTAGCAGCGGCCACATTATATTGTCATTTCTTGACTTCAACTCGTGGATATTGTAGAAGCAATATAAGGTGTGCATTTAGGTGCCTTCTAATTAGAATGTAACATGCGCGATAAATAATAACTCTGTGAAATATTGCGTCCGCAATCGGCGTTAAATTCCAGCCTCTTTATAGCAGGTTTAAAATAAAGCTCGATAAGTTAAACCGTGATAAAAAGTTGCCCCTGAATTGGTCCTTTGAGGAAAGTCTGGGCATACCAATAAGAATCTTGGCTCAGCTTTATCCTTAGAGGGATGCGAGCTGCGTTCGGGAGAAAATTCTGCCCACTTATTAAATTTTTCGCAAAGAAATTGACCAAATAATAAGTGAAAATTGTTCTAAAAGTTTATTGTAACGTTCAGCTGGCAGAACCTCTCTCAATTGCTTAGACACCGGCACATGTGCGTCGTAGTGGGGAGGATGAGGTTCAAAATTTTACGATATTCACAGTTTTTCTATTGAAACAACCATGTATTAAATGTAAAATGCTAAAAAGGATTCAAAACTGAGAATGCGAAATTATTTTTCTCGTGATTCCTAATAATTTAGCAGCAACATTTTCTAAGTTCATTTCATGTGATTTACACGTATATGCTTTGCATTTCTCTAGACAAATGTAATGTATTTATTGAAAACCTAGGATTATAATATGAAAACAAACATGAAATAGTGATGCATTAAGTTCAATGGATGAAGTGACCTACTGATTGAAATTAAGAATTTAATATTCAGAGTATAAATAAGCATGGAATAGAATTTGTTTTCGTGGGACAACAGAAAATAATAAGAGGCGGTACCTGACAGATATGTTGAGCAACTGCCAAGTCTACGGAGACTCCAAAATACAAAGAAATTTAGCAGGCAAACAGGTAAAAAAATGCAGCCTCAGCTGTTCATTCAGGCCTACGCACTTTGGAACTGGAAATTTGCACCGACACTCACTGGCATGCAGCGTCGCTACGCAGCAGGTGGCGGACGAAGAGACGGAGGACATGAGTTGAATAACCGATGCGTGATTGGATTAAATGAAAAAAAAAATGGATCGGTACTCACTGCAGTGAGTGACAGAGAGCGCATTTTCTCGTCAGTCCGTGACGTGAAGTCACGGACGGATATGACGAGCACAATAGCGCCATTTTTTCCATAAATGAGAAAATGCGCTATAAACGCCTCTGCCATTTTTTGCCCAAAATTTTTGTTTAAGAATTTACGATATAGAGAGAATTTACAAATAATTAGGGCGTTACATGATGAAGTTAAAAATACTTGCGTGCTAATTTATTAATTGTATTGAATTAATCTTGAAATTTTTAAACTAGCTGTGAAATTTACTATCTACTCTTTCACATCAGTTGAGGGAAACTTTTTTATCTCTTCCTTTTGTGGAAAACAAGCTTTATATTTATGCATGATACTTTTTATGTATAAATATATGGCGTAATTAGCATAAGTTATGTAATATAAACTCATTAGTTTCCTGAATATCAGTTTTTCAACTGTTTGATGCACTTATAGTTTTCAAACATTGGGACATAATGAGAACTAAGACTTCTAAACAGTATTGGACAAGCATTCGAGCAGGGTAAAAAAGTTGCATATGTCTCAACGGTGATTATCACATGGTATGAACAAATCATAAACGTTTCATACTTCAACAACACATGAAATATTGTGCGAAAGTCTCTTATTGCTACCGTGAGGAAGTTACACATGCTCGCTCCGCTCCATTGTGCTGCAGGACGAAACGAGTTTTATTGTAAAAGAGGATAAAGCTTGGATCTTGCTGGCCATGATTCACTGCCGGCAATATCGTGTCGCTATCGAGGGCTCGGAAGGAACAGTAAAGCTTGCAGGGATCATAGCTCCAAGTTATCACTTCCTAAAGACCACTGTTTTTGCCGGGGTGGTTTGACGATCGTTTTGACGGTGGCAAATAGTACTTTATTCAGTATTCAGACACGAATTAAATTGGCAATAAATTGTACTTTTATTTTGCTTTAGTTGTAGTAATATTTAGTTGAAACCTTCAGATGTAGAATATAGCTACTCACTTAGTGCGAACTACAATAAGAACTTTCTTATTTTTTTTGGTACTGTAAGACTTCCACTAAAGGAATTATGTGTTTAATACAGTGACGGAAATGGCCAAAGACCACCCGGTTTTTTTTCTGATTTTTTTTCTTACATAAAAAATACTGGATTCTAATTATACGAGGTTAAACTACGCTTAAAACTGTTCCAACGCTATACGAAAAAAATAATTCTTTCAAATCATATGAGAAGAAATTAGGAAAATTAGAAAAACCTAGGTGGAAATGGTTATAAAACCACGATAGGTTTTTCAGTTTTTGGATCCCATACACTCGTTTTAATAGGCAATTTTACCTCCTTTTGCCTTAATTACCTCAATGCATCTCCTCCCCATGCGATTTACCAAATAATCCAGAGTCTTTTGAGGGATTTTATCCCAGGAAAGAAGGCTAGCCGCGCTCAGGTCACTCACAGATTGAAACTGGCGCTCATTTTGATAAACATCCCTCGCCATAATGCCCCAGATTTTCATTGGGATTGACGTCATTGCTGAGCACTGGCCAGGCCAACAGAGTAATATTCTGCGCTTGGAACCACTTGTTTGCTGACTTTTAAGTGTGAATCAAAGCATTGCCTTGCTGGAAAACATATGATCCCTCATGTTTCTCATCGGCAAATGGGAATAGATAGTGAAATAGCGTTTGCTTGTATGCCTTGGAGTCTTGACTCCTTGTAAAATAGCTGGAGTTGATTTTCCCTCTCGGCTGAATGCTCCCCGCAAACCATGACCGAACCAACACCAGATTGCCTCTTGGAAAAGAATTCAGGCATTGCCATTCATCACGACCATCAAGATTGAACTTTTTTCATTACTGAGATAATCCCTCACCGAAAAGCTCATTTTTTCAGTTAGTTTTAAAATGAAGAAAACATGCTTTTGCTTAAGCAAAGGGGCAGTTCTCCGTTTCGTGTACTTGAATTTCTTCGAGTAATGCAATATCTGACGGATTCGTCATGCTGTCACCTAAGCTCCAGTGGCCAATTTTATAGAAGTAGAGGCAGTGCCAGCTTTAGAAGCCTCTGAAAACAGTCGCCTATAAGATCCCTGTCGGTTAATTTTGGGGTTGGTCCAGGGGTCATTTTTAATTCGTAGTCGTCCCAATTAGCAAAAAATGATTGTTCAACGGTTTTTGAACATTTTATTTTCTTTGCGATGTCCCGTTTTCTTCTACCGTATTTCGCAAAGGCCAAAATTTGCACCTTTTCGGCCTCTGTGAGTCTTGCATGTCCCCTTTGGCATTATTTTTACATCGAAAAAATGTAACTGAGGACACTGAAATACACCAGAAGTACACCAGAAGTATCATGGAAATGGCGAAAATTAGGATATTCTTCATTTTGCTGTACTTTTTAACGTGAATATATTACCGAAAGATACTAAAATGAAAAAAAAACCATCATGGTCTTATAACCATTCCTACCTAGGTTTTTATAATTTCCATAATTTCTTTTCATTTATTTTGAAAAATTATTTTTTTTCATATAGCGTTGGAATCGTTTTTAAACGTAGTTTAACCTCGTATAATTAGAATCCAGTATTTTTTACGCAAGAAAAAATATTCAGAAAAAACCGGGTTGTCGTATAGCAATTTCCACCACTGTAGCTCATTGTTGATAAAACTACCCAGTCAAGCTGCAATATACCCAAAATATGTTAAATTTGCTCGGTAATTTAGTAAAAGTTCAATGTTTTAATTTTAGATCTCTCGCATTAATTCTTTTACAAAATAGAAAATTCTTTTGATTTTAGGTATGAGTAACTAATTCGAAAGAATTTATTGTGAACGACATTATACAAAAAACTTTATTGCGATGTGGGGGAGGGTAAAGCCAGGACAAGTTCAAATACATACGACGTTAGTAAGGAATCGTGCACTACAAACTAAAGTTTAAAAAGATGCATGAATTATCATGACTCTGGTAGTAATAAAACAATCACTGTTAAACTATATAAATGGAATTATTTGTTCAAGGAAGCTCTTAATACGACGAATTATCGTCGTGTACAACATATTTTCTATGATTTTAAGGTGTTTGTTGCCACAAGTCCAGAAAACATAGACCATTCTGCGCGAAAAACTCAGCATGGATGCAAATCTTGAGTGTTAGAAAGCGACATGCAAGTCGATGTCAGGGTTGACTGATGAGCTAGGCGACATCGCCCCATCGAGGGTGAAAAGTTGGGAAGCACCTAGTGCAGAATATTGTTAGCCTGTAAAATAAGAAATTGTCTCGTCGAAATAACAAGTCGACATATCTCTTACATATAAGATTAATTCGCAATGTGGACAGATAACGCTTTTCTCTAACAAAATTCTGTAGGAAAAGAACAGTCACTGAATTAGTGTTGATTTCCGTAAGCCTTAATAGGGACGTTTTATCATGAAAAATCCACAATAATTGCAACCATGTGGTTTGCAGTGAGCCATTGCAGCGGGGCCATAAACATGCTCAGTGTTATGCCGCGCTGCCGTCGTAATCGTAAGTCGACAGGCTGCCTAACTCACGCCTACGCAATGCTTCAGCTCTTTAATTTCCAGCTGACATTCATGGCAGCGCTACACTCACCGTGCGCCGTGTACAGCTGTGCATGTTGCATGCACGACATTCATGGCAGTGCTACACTCACCGTGCGCCGTGTACAGCTGTCTATGCTGCATGCATGACATTCATGGCAGCGCTACACTCACCGTACGCTGCTACACTCACCGTGCGCTCTGTACAGCTGTCTATGTTGCATGCACGACATTCATGGCAGTGCTACACTCACCGTGCGCTCTGTACAGCTGTCTATGTTGCATGCACGACATCTGTGGCAGCACTGCACACTTTGGGCGTCGTGCACAGCTGGCTGTGTTGCAAGCAGGATTACGTTGCCTTTCTTGAACGAGTTTTGCAAGACTCGCAAAATTTGTTCTTCAAGTTATCTAGCTTATCGTGGATGTGAATGGTTTTTTAAAATAAATTGAAATAGGATGGAATAAATGAAAATCTAACTGGCACTTTGAAGCATGCAAATTTATTTCCAGGGATTCACTTTGGGATTAATACACTTCCGATGGGATTTGCACTTCCGATGGGATTAACGCCTGTCATGGAATAACTACAGTTGCAAATTCATTAAAATATATCTCCAAGACTGCGTAGCACTTTGCAAGCCAAGTTTGGAATAATGTATCAAGAAAAATTAATAGCTTCATTTGCTTATCGATTGGATTTTTACCTTTTGTTTCTCCGAACATGCACGTGGTATGAATTTCTACCGAGCTGTCAGATAAATGAATTCTCAAACAGCACTTGAGATATCAATTTATATCACATGAAATGTCCTCATAATAATAAAGTGTGGGCGATTTTCTGAGCTTAACCGCCTATTCCCCGCAAGGCCAGCAATGAATAATTTCCCTGAATAGTAAAGCAATAACCTGAGCTTGTGCAGCGTCATAATTAAGACGTTTCGGGATAATGATGCCATGCGTAAGAAATGACCACAAAGTTGCGAAATTCTTGCCGGCGATCCCGGGAGCGGGGCCGCCATTTGCATAAGCGCATGGAATTAGCAATGAAATGAACGAACCTGCGCCAGGGTCTTATTATAAACAATTCTTAATAACTCATTTATGATTGCGCAGTCTCCTCGGTACTGAGGTCGTGGATTATGAATTGCGCTGAGCCAGTGGAACTTATGAAAGTTGCACGATATTAAATATTTTATTTGTGAGAAAGCAAGGTATTAAACATTTAGCGTTCAGTTGAGCATTTATGGTATATCAGTGAAGTAAGTATAGTCTCACATCCATGAATATTATTTAGTTCGATCATGTCATATGATTCATTTGAGCCTTATACAAATATTAGACTTAGTCTGGCAGTAAGACGAGCAGGATTTCTGTCAACACATGAAAATCAATGCCAGCGAAAAGCAAAATTACGATCAGAATTAGGTCGTTAGGGAGCAGAAATTGGCGACAAGGATTCGATTCAAGGAAGCTCACGTTTTTGCTCATACATTGAATGCAATCAGATGTTCTACTCAATTATAGTCTTTTCTAATAATTTTGTTTAAAGTTCATTTATATTTTTATATTATAATTCCATAGATTTTAGATTGGTTGATCGGCAATATTAATGGAACTATATAAGGAATCTACCGGTGAATCACGTATATCGCTTAGAAAAAGTATTTCAGGGAAGAGTGACATTGATGCAGCATGTGTCTTGCTGAATAAAAAACGTTTCATTTTGAAAACACAGTTAATCCAGAACGTCCATATTTTATCAATTCATTATGCTTAAATTCAAAATCAAGTCAAGTAAATATTCCTGCATTACGTCGAGGCATTGATCAACAGCCACTTATCAGAGAGTTTAACTAGAAAAGTCAAACATGGAAAATTTTAATGACAATCATGGGAAAGGGTTGTTATTTTTTTCTATTTTCGCTTATGATATGAAACAATACTGTATTACTGCAAGTTTTACCTGCACACATAAACGTGACCTAATTATTTGTAATGTAAGTGATCACTTGAAGCTTCCGACGCTCATAGTTGCTCTGCAAGTCGATCTCGAAACAATGAAATTTTATAGCTATGATAATCAACTTGAAATCCGGTTAGTTCTAACATAGCAAAAAGTATGGACTTGATTGATTTATTTAGTACAATTAGTTCGTATGAATGAAATGTTAAGAAAAATACGCCACGAAAATTCTCCCCCATGATGAGCTGGATGCGCAGCAGTGGTCTAGTTCTATTAGCTCCTTTAATGTAAACCGGATGCACTTCAGCGGTAGAGAATCCCTTTTCAGAATTTTGGTTTTTGCTCATGTTGAGGTTTATTTCTTCTTCACGGCATTTTTCAATTTTAAATCACCAGAATAGAAATTCACACAACGGAATTCATTTCCCATGAATATAAAACGACTAATAAATTAATTCATTTTGAAAGCAGATTTTAACAGCCTATATATTACTTATATTGCCTAACGAAATGTTAGTGGTGCCTCCAAAATAGGTGATCTGTTTTATGCGGATTGAATAATTCAGGATAAATTTTTCGCTTTTCTTTTTCCTGTGTAAAGCTTTCCAAACCAACCCCTGTTCATTCGAATGAATCTCCCCAAATTTTTTTAATTAAGCGTGGCTTTCAAGAGACGGCTCTGTATTTGCTTGCTTTTTTTCTTCCTCCGATAACGCTCAAATCTAGTTTATGAAAAATTATGTCACGTTTGTTTTTATGACATTCTCCAGCTTTTATATTGTTATGGAGGAGAATTCAAGACTAGTTTTCAGTCTCTAACGCAACTGCCGTTCACCTCTCACATTTTACTCTGGAAAAAGTCCGGCGCGAACTCTTGCGCTGGCTAACCCAGTAAGCTTGTCTGGATGCCGACGTAAAGTATGGACGCCGCACAAGGTGAATTTTAAATTCGTTCCTCGCAGAGGATAGCTAAATTCTGACTCAACGTCAAAAAGAAAATACCTCACTAACAAATATGTTTTTTTTTCATTCACAATGACGTTCCGATCGATGTGATTTTACTTGAGAACGAAATACGTGTTAGAAGTTTGCTTTTACAAAGTGTTTTCATTAATTGATTCAAGTGTTGAAGTTCAAATTGGATATCGCTATTAATACTCATTAACATTCGCTTTGGAGATCAATATTATTCCGTTTACTCTTGAGTGATTTAACCTTTTTTGTCCCAGAAGCGATCGGACTTCAAGCGCTTGTGTATGTCTGAGAAACAAAAAAATTTTGGCGACAATTTTGTTAAGTGATATCCTGTTGCTCAATTAATTTAAGTGCCGTCTTATCACTTGCTACTTAGTAATTTTCCTTAAGTGTTTAAAACCCGCTCTCTAAAAAATGAAACAAATTTCGTGAAATAATCTTAAAAACTGCAACTATTGATCAAGCTAGGAACGTTTTCAAACTTCAGGTTCGTGAATATATATGTACGTCGTCACGTTGCACTTGTAAGTTGAAACTTACGGGTAATGAGTTTAGGCGACGGGAAATCAGAAATACCGCACAAATAAAAACCAGATTTCTTACAGAATGCATTGCTCAAAAGTTTTTTTAAATGTCCTTAATTATTCAAGCATTTAACTTGATCTGGTTAGAAACCAAACATGAACGAATACCTTCACGTCGTCAATCCAAGGACATATCAGTGAACGATGTCAATCAGATAATCTCGACCTGCTTCTTTCAATTAAACACCCTTTAATTACTGCCTTCAGTGAGGATCCTTCCTCAAAATATATCCCTCTGTATGTAATATGTCCAAAATATGTCCCTCTGTTTATTTTGGAGGTGGGCGGACGTGTCCAATATTCCTCGTAGGTGGACACACGTAAGCAGGAAGCGTGATGATGGAGCGGCTGGCGTGGACGTGGCCGAGGCTTGTTCAGCCTGTAGCTTTCGATCAGTGAGCACTCGGGCGAATAATAGAAGCGAAGTCTGTCGCAGCCTTGGGGACACTGGCTAATATGATGGCTTCTTTGTTAGCAATTTTGGGCATTCCGAGCAGATGGCGGCATATAAATACCAAAAGAGAGGGGCAAGGCTCGGCCTGCATCAATATATCCGAGCTTGTCCACTGTCCAGTATATTTTCCCTTCGGAATGCGGGACAAGCGTGATATTTATTTTAACAAATGAATGCAATAAAAAAAGTCATCGCTCGATGTTTTGACATACTGAAAATGGAAAAAAATAATTCCTAACCTTATCGACCAGATAAATTGATTGAAATACTATATTGAGGACGAATTACGTAAACCCAAATCAATGACAGAATTTTATCCGGCGAAGTCTGAGCGTTTTTGGTTTACTCACATAAATTAAGACATTTCGAGTGATCCTTCATTCATCAGCTAATAAAGACACAAGAACTGGAAATCATTCAAATGTGTTAACTGAGAAACAAAGAGCCATGGAAGTGAAATAAAACGGAATAAAAAATGGCACAATGAAATTTCTGGTTACTACTACATGATTCTACCAAAAAAATCAAAGTGTAAACGTTGATCGTTTCACCAACCTAGGATGTGTTTGAATTTCGAGCACTGCACGATATTTTTGAATCGCTCCCTGAAGTTATCAATGATATAAACCGAAGGAGCGCAGAGGTTTTATTCAGAGCGGAATACTAGCTAGCAGTCGAAGGTATAAAAAACGGTTCTAAAAATTACGATAATAAATACTCCGGGACCACCCAGAAACAGCATTATTCCTAGGCCGGCCAGATAACGACGGTCCTTATGTTGAAACAATAGAAAATAATCCCGCATTTGAGCCCAGCCATTGAGACCGACGGTCTTCGCTCGACTCTTTCAGACACGAGCTTTTGTTCAAGAGGCGGCCTAATAAATCCTCCCTCAAAGCTTCCGTGAAAAAAAAATCAAGATGATTGTGAAAGTAATTAAATGATTAATTTGTAAGATTATTTCAACAATCTTCCATAACTTAATTACCACCATCGTTAAATTTTACAGCCGCTGTTTCTTTTTTACAGCAATCGTCAACCCATCTCCTCTCGGTAATCTCCTGTTAACACGTACATTATCTCATATCGTCGCTTACATAATAACCTGTATATATTCACCATGCTGCAACTATCAAGCATCTCTCTCTAATATCAGCATGAGTTTTTTTTAAATGGGCTTTACATTAACTGAAGTAAACGCTTGACTTTGTCGACATTGTACTCCTTAAAGCTGCAAAAATAATGGTACCAAGATCATACTAAAAATACAATTGATAGTAAAACTCTTAATGAAACATTTTTTATGTTTTAATATCTGATAATATTTGATAATCAATTTGGTTTCCGTGTGGGCACTAACACGACTATAGCAATATTCTATCTAGTCCAAGACCTATTTATGGCAATCTATGCTAAAAACTACTGTGTTGCTTTTTTTCCTCGATTTTCAGGAAGCCGTCGATTGGGCAAATCATCAAATTCTCTTAATTAAACTCTACCGTTGTTGTGGGCTCAATCCTTACGCCAGCTAGACTCAAACACTCTTGTTCATTTATGGCTCGTGTCGTCCTTCAAACCCCTTTTCTCCCCTTCCCCAAGGCTCAAGTCATACGCGGGTTTCTTAATCAAAAGGTGTAATTCTTAAGTGTTGAAATCTCGAATCTTGAGGATTTCCCGAAATGCATCAATAAAGAATCAACGAATGTAACCTAATGGCAATGGAAATAAATACATAAACAATTGAATATCCTAATTTTAGACCAACATAGAATATATTTTCACCAAGGTTTACAGACTAAGATTTTACGCCTATTTACACACATTTACATTCCAAGAGATTCTTAGCTACCCTGATCACACGCGACACCCACCTCCTTCACGGTTCCGCACAACAATGACAAGCCGGGCATTCCTAACCCGTGCACGTAATATACAGATTTCTCTAAACCTAAAAATACTTGTCGAATATAAAAATACTTTATGAATTAAAACCTGCTCTATAAAACTCTAACATCGTTATGTATCAGAGGGCCTTTTAATTCATTTATTCAGTCTTATCTAACAAGTAGAGATAGAGAACAATATGTTTCATTGAACGAGTACAAATTACCTATTAGACCAATTAGGATTGGAGTCCAGTAGGGCTCTGTTCTCTGGCTTCTCTTCTTTGATATTTTTATAAATTACATTTCCTCGTCGTTTAGCGTTAAGTGCAAGCTCTTTCCTGATGACGCTGCATTTTACATCTCGAGAAGTACCTACGATGACACGAGGGAATTTGTCAAGTTGGCTATTAGACAACAAGTTGGTGGCGCACACTGATAAAAATAGGCTGATGCTTTTTACTCTGAAACCAATTTCAGTTTTTCAGAACATCATCTTCAATAAAACAATTTTAGATTGGGCTGACGATTTTCTGTTTTAATCCTCGGCAGCAATATTTCTTGAATAACACAGTATCTACAATTGTCAGGGGCTCAGTAGTATCTACAATTGTCAGGGGTGCTACATGCTCTCTCCAGCGTCTTGCCTTTCTCATAATTGAAAATACTTTTTATTCATGTTTTATATCCAAACTCTTAAACACATTAGTAATATGGGCGCTGTATCTCTCAATACAAAAAAATTAGTTAATTAATAGATCGCTGCGGTCAATATAGGCAGTCGGAAATCTAAAAACTGGATGATATGTACAAGTTTCAGCTTCTAAAATTAATGAATATGGCTCTTTTTCATGTTTAACGTCTTTTTGAATCTGTCGTCGTCCCTCTCGTTCCTCGCCATTCCCATAATAACAGAGGAGCACGCTTTAATTTATCACCGGTTCGCTTAATTGGAAATAGAAGAACGCGCTACAGTTTTCAATTGTGTTGAATATTTTAATGAGTTGCCTGAAGATTTAGAAAAATTGTTCCAAATTCTATTTAAAAACGAAATTCCGTGATTTTATACTTACTCAGTTTTAATTTAATCTCGGGATAACAGGTTCCATTGATGTGACATTTCTTTCGTTAGTTTCTTGTTTTATCAGTGTAATGTTAACTTTGCCTTTGTTACGTTAATTTTTAGTGAACTATATACTGTCAAGTTTTATGGGTACTGGATAATAGGATGTTTTTGCTAACATTACGTTTTTTCTCGTCATTACCCCAGTATCATTTAATAAAGTAATGTACCGCCTTTCTCGCCTGTCCAATTGTCGTCGGCGAAGCTGTTAAGCTAGTATGAGCATTCGCTATAGGACATCTTTTTGTAGTTTCTTTGATCTTGTTTTTCATTTTTCACGTGTTGCGTATTCCTATTTGGAAGCAAGAATGGAGAACAAATAATAAAGTAACAGAATATTACAATTAAATGCTAAAAACACCACGGATTGAATTTAAGCCGAAAATACAGCCATCCAATTAGCTGTTTTTGCTTTATGTCGAGATGAAAATATAACTCAAACGATCAAAGATTGACTGACTGAAGAGACCAGCTCTTGGAGCTTCGCTCTAAACCCATTGAACGATTTCTGCCGGGCTATGCAATAGCCAGAGTATCTAGAGTATCTAATCTCTAAGCAGCTAGAGTGCAAATTCCTTACACAGTCGTTGTTCACGCAAATGTACCCATGTTATCTTGGAAACTCATTATATGCTCGCCCATTTCAGTTTAAATTCAATTTTGACTCGCGCAAAGCGTTGCACTGCAGTTTCGCAAAAAAATTCTAGGGATTAAATTTGCGTGAGGTAACCCACTCATGGAGATGCTCTGGCATTGCACGTGTATTGAGTAAACATGCTCTAAAAATGAGTATGATTTGCAAGTATGATCCCCCATCAATAAGTAACCTTTCACGCCAAAATTTTAAGAAATTAATCTGCATGAAATACTGATGCCGTCCTCGATCAGTCTGCCGTAGAAATACATCCCTCATAAATTCTGATGCAGTGCCAATTCTCTCAAGAAAAGTCCTAATGCCATTCGAATATTAATCCCTTCATGCATTTCCCGTAACAGGAAGTATGGAGTAGCGGGACAAGAACAGTTCTCCTGAGACCTTTAAGATATGTGTGCATTTTGTGTCTCAGGAGTGCTCCCCAGACGTGAGCTACGAAGTTAATTTTTGATTATTATTCAAACATGGAAAAGGGGTTCCTGATAAGGCAGAGTTTCTTAGAAATATCTTAAGTATAATGAATATATTCTGCATATCTAGAGAATGTATTACCCAATAGAACATTTTTTATTGCAAAGAAGACAATAATGCTTTTTAGAAGGGGCAAAGATAGATAAATAGGCCACAAAGATATCCGTGCCCCGCTAAAGAACTAGGCATATGTTGGGATGAGAAATTCCTACTATTTTGGATTTAGAAATAGTCTTCAGATTATTCAAAAATTTGAATTAATAATGCAAATGCGTTGGTCGAATTTTCGATTCTGGAGCCTTTTCCAAATTTTCTGTACACATAGCTTTTTTGCGCCATGTCAAATGCAGCGATAATTCTGCGAAATTCTTGATGTAGCATGCACGTAATTATTTATGAGACAAGAGAACGCAGCACGCATTGGAGCCTTGAATATTCTGTCAGGTTTTCAAATAGGAGCGTTTGTTCTCGAGAAACCCGTAAGTAACGCAGCAATAGAGAACTGAAAACACTGAAAGTCTCGAAAGTTTCAACAATACTTTTATGTTACATAATACACAAGGCAGGTAACAAATAATCAGCCAGAAGTTGTAAAGAACGATAAGATTAACTGATAATGTCACTAGATTGCTTTAATAGCAGATTCACTAGAAATTTAAAAGCGAAGAAAACACCACAAAAATTCAGCATATCTATTGAAAACGTTTCGGAGACCAGCTCCATCGTCAGTTCGATAAATCTAGAACACAAATAAAGTTAGAAAATTAATAAAGTTTGGAGTAAAAAAATCCAGAAGTTAAAAACCTGAATTTACAAACAAAGGGCAGAATAATAAAGTAAGTACCTATCAATTCACAATTTCTAATGGGTAAGAACTATACGCAGCATTTAAACTAGGCTTCTCTTTAAATATACACAATGATTCCAAATATGCAGATCGGAAGCACCAGAACTATAAGCTAAACCGTATAGTCAGTGTCGGACACTGGAACGTTGCACTGATCGGCGTGAGTGCGCACAGCCGAATAAGGAGGGCGCGATAGTAACTGCCCAGTCCTATAACTCCTCCCTCTATGCTCAGCGACCCTAGTGTAAAAGTTGCGTGCTGCCATCCCAACGTACGCAGATGCACATCGTGTACAACTAAATAGTTATTCAGAAATAGTTCTTATCCATTAGAAATTGTTATTAGATAGGTACTTACTTTATTATTCTGCCATTTGTTTGTAAATTTAGGTTTTCTAACTTCTGTGTTTTTTTTACTCCAAACTTTATTAATTTTCTGACTTTGTGTTCTAGATTTATCGAACTGACGACGGAGCTGTTCTCAAAAATGTTTTCAATAGAGAAATGCTGAATTTTTGTGGGGTTTTCTTCGCTTTTAAATTTCATGATTAACTGAAATCAGTGCACTTTTTAAAAGAAGCGGATTGCACTAGGCTCCCTTATGCAGTTCCTTGTCAGGTAGTAATTAATTATTTAGTTTTACAGTCGTATTGGTGCTAATTCATCAAGTATTATTCATTCATCATCAATTCATCATGTACCTATTATTAATTGTATTCGAAATGTAGTGGCAGAGTAGTAGGGGTAAATACAGAAGCTTGCTAGCAGCCATATGCTCTGTTAACAAACTAAACAAGATTCCTGCAACATTTTCCTGAAGTGGTCGGTGTTTTTCAAGAGTTGTGATGTGACAGCAATTGCTGTAGAACCTGGACCAGCGTCGAGCCTCGTCGTGATCTCGAAGTTACTGGCAAGTGTCTCGAACAGCTCGAAATGAGCGCATTAGTTCTCTCTTATTCTTTAATTAGAGTCTCTTATAACGATGCCCAGACACCGAAGCTATTGCTATGAGCCAGTAACTTCGGCTCTTACCGCACTCCCACGCCTACAAAAAACCATCACTTCCTCCTGACTTAATTGCAAGTCTTGAAGAGAAGAATCAGACATTTTTGCAAATTTCCTTGCAATTGCCGCGTTGTTTAAAAAAATAGGGTTTGTAAAACCATCGAAACATTGTAAGGAATAAAAATTTGTTCCTATGGGGGCAAGAATACAAATGGAACCTTGTCGTTGGACGTGTCGAGGTCGCAAGTCGAGCGAGGCTTTCCCTTCAAATTCGTGAAGACAATTATTCCCATTCACATATTGGAAATTAAATTAAACGGTCTCAATTAACTCATAGTGTTTTATCTGAATATTTAATTCATTTTATTCATTATAATTCATTAAATTCATTATAATTCATTTAGCAGCAACTTGAGGATCCGATTTTCTTAAAGAAAAATTTGGCATGTTCTGCTCTAATAAAATGTGTTATTTAGATTAGTGACTGCGGAACAAACAATACTAATATCTGGCATCGGAGCAGTGGAGTGAAAAACTTGTGAAAATAATTATTAGACTTCTTGTCGATGGGGAATTTTTACTCGGCAAGTAGAGAAGAGAAAAGTTCTTACTTGAATATAAATGATTTATGTTTCTTCACCGCTACGTTCCCTCAATTACCGATCGAATCTCTCCACATTCCTCACTTCCAAGATTCGTTTGTAAAGTCATTCGTCTCACAAGACGAATTTAACTCACAGCTAAACTGCATACAATAATCTTTCATAAATATCAAATCATTGAATAATGCCTGGCTCCTCTGCAAGAGAGCGATAAAATTCCTCATAAATCCCGCGGCTGTAACGTGCCTGAATATCCTGATAAGGACCGAAGCGCCTGCTCTCCTTGCATGAAGAATTGTATGTAATTTTAGATGTAAAATTCGTGGCTACATGAACTGCATTAAAATTCATGGACGTGCTGCATGGTCGAGCGCTTTACTGTCGCTCTTAAAACAGAGTGCAGGGTTTCCTATGAATATATATTGAAAATATGAATTATTGCACACATTTGATGATGCTTGAACGCTCGTGTATAGTGGCTGGCGGAGTTCATGAAAACGAGAAATTTTTTCGCCCGTGCTGCACAGTTTACGACAGAACAACGAAAGTAGCTCGACTAATTATTAAATTCTTTATACAATAATAATCATTTTTTTGCAGGGAGAAGTCGATAGGGAGGACGGATAGAACCAATTTAATTTTAGAATTTCACATCACTCTCTTGCGATCATTCAGCTTTAGTCGACTCTGTTTTTTTTTCTGGAATCGACGAGATAATATCGTTAGAATGGAACCCATATTTCACAACTTTGTGGAGGATACATACTTACAATCGATGGAACTGTCCCGAATATTTAATTTGGTGGATGGCTTTGTGAAATTTTTCTCCTGCACAAAACACTGAGGCAGATTTGTAGCAAGTCACGATACCTCATAAAACGTTGATTTTTGAATAAATATTAGCCTAAATTAAAAAAAGTATGCAAATTAACATAACGAAGGTATGCAATGATAAGTATTATTTTAGGAAACATTACCTTAACTTTAAATTCAAAAATCATTTAAACCATAAATTCAAAGATTCATTTAGTCTCCTTTAATCAATTCACGGAATACTGCAATGAAATGCGTGCGTTCAAAAGAGACCATCGTGTACATGCATGCAATCGACCTGGAAACTGTCAGTGGTGCTGGAGAACTGCACAGTAGATCTGATAAAAGCTTTAGCTTGGCGATCAGAATCTGACGAGAGGGAGACAGGATTGAGCTGTACCAAAGGGAATACCAAATACCTCAAAAGTGGAAAGCTTGCATTTCTGTCGTGAAAAATTCATCAGAGGAAAATATTGATTTGAATTCGTGAAAATAGCGACTCCCTTAGAGACGAACTGTTCCTGAGTTGGCAGCGCTCGTCTGTAGACAACGAACGTGGTTTTTGCTGACATACAGCAAGCGAAGGTTGAGTTCTAAGATAAGGAGAAGGCTGGGTAGCTGGAAGTTCTATAGGCCAACTGTAAAGATGACACGTTCTGCAGCCCAGGAAACCTAAAGAGACCGCTGTCGGATACTCTAATCTACACTCCATCTTGAAATATATTCAGTAAAAAGCTCTCCACGATGAAACAAAACTGAATGAAATTCTTTCACACTGAATACTAGGAAATTTTAATATTAGTAACTTCAATATCAATATCTTCAATACAAGCATAGACTCATGGATTCCACAACCGAATTTTATCATAGGAAATTACGCTAAATATTTTAACTTTGACTTTAGACGAGAATTTTTAAAACTTGGTAGTAAACATACAACTATTCCAATCTCTGCTCGTAACAATCGCGAGCAGAATTATTTAAACAGGAATATTGGATTAATTTCATTTCTGAAAAAATAATCAATTTATTTCATGCTTGGAAATTAATGTGACCATAAAGTAACGAGTAAGACTGAACTGTGATATTCTTTAAATTAGTATTTGTTGGTTCTTTTGTATTTGCTGTTACGAGAAGTATTCTTTGCCTTGTGTGTATTTATTTCTATAAATTGATCGAGAAAATAATTTTTTTGGCCGTGTACTGCCCACATTTTCTTAGAGGTGACAGCAACAGGGAATTTTGACTGTAGAACAACATGGAAAAGTCCTCTAACTTTCCCGCGCTGGACACAAACTTGAAATATTATCCTGTCCACTTAATTAATGTTTGCTCATCAAACGGCAAATAGTGACGTTACGGCATGAACCAAATACCAAGCATTGCGTGCATTGATTCTATTATGATTTATTAAATAGAAATATTGACTACTAAAAACATCGTGATTTTTTATAAAGAAATTTACTTTTTATTTACATTCCATACAAACGCCTTAAATCGAATAATTATTTATATTTTTATTATCATATGTGGCAATTTATTTCGACTGCTCGAGGTACGGTACGTGAATGCCAGTGCTATACGTAAATGCGAGTGTTATACGTAAATGACAGTGTTATACGTAAATTCCAGTGCTATACGTAAATGCCAGTGTTATACGTAAATGCCAGTGTTATACGTAAATGTCAGTGCTATACGTGCAGATATTAACATAAAGCTATTTAATAATATTTATCTGCATGGAAAAGTCTGCCGAAGACAGTAAGAAGTGATATGTGTATGTGTTTGGTCGCATCCATATAAGTGATATATTTAATTAAAAGCCAAAACATTGAGGTACAGGTACTTTTAATGTGTATAAATCAAATCATATTAGCGTGATGAGCCTTCAGGATTCATATCATTGCTGCACAGAACAATTGATCCTTTTAATTCGTTGCCCAAGCATCTTCATTTAATTTGAAAATGTTCTTAATGAAGACCTGGGTCATAAAAGACCGCCTCATGAAAGAGGGAGTTCGCAAGAAGCCTGACGCTGGACGGACTTCTTAGAATTGTATTGTTAAACGGATCCTCGATATCTTATTCGCGTTCGAATTAATTAACTTAAGGGTCCGCAATACATTTATTGGAGGAAATGTTCCGAATCTTGTTATTTCTTTAAATAAAACTGGTTGAATTAAGTCGTGTTGAATAGTCGTATTTCGAATAATTTTAGAGAGTGAAGTTTTTAAAAGAAGCATATTATATGGATTATTCGAAATTGACGAATAAAATTTCACTAAACAAGGGACGTGAATATTCAAAGCTGCTGGAGAAAGGTAAGTATTTTTGAGAGAGATCAGGACGCGAGGCCCGCATATAGCGCCAAATTTATTACATATTTTGACGGGGCGTCATGTCCGTTGGTCAAGTCCTACTGCCTTCATATTTTTGCCACTCTGTGCAAAACCATTGTCATGCACGTGCAGCTGCCAGCAGCGGCAGCATGTGCAGCTGCCTGCAGCGGCAGCATGTACAGCTGCCAGCAGCGGCAGCATGTACAGCTGCCAGCAGTGGCAGCATGTGCAGCTGCCAGCAGCGGCAGCATGTGCAGCTGCCTGCATTTTTTACCTTATGGATGTAATTAGCGAAGTGAAGCGCTCTCCAAATGAGGTTTTGGAATGGACGATCTGATGCTCCACCTCTCGCCGCAGCGTAGGGAAATAGCAGGCGCCTGTTGCACCAGATTCCAGCTCCTCGTTTGCGCCAGACTCCAGCTTATCTGTTGCGCCGGACTTCAGCTTCCCTGTTGCGTCAGATGCCAGCTTTCCTCTTGCACCAGTCCTCTCTGTTGACAGAAAGGCGAGGGTGCTGGGCATCCCTGGGCAAACTTCCCGGCGCTGAGCCCAGTTTTTTCGCAAGAGAAATGACGACGGAGGTGGCAAGTTGGCTCCCTGGAATGAGGCTGGATTTCGCGAGCCACTGCAGACGTAATTTCTATGATGGCGTCCGCGGTAATAAGCTGCCTGACACATGTTCAGGCTGCGAACGAGGCGGTGATTCACGATAATCAGATTACACGCGGGCTTGTCACGCACCGGATCATGACATGTAAAAATCTACGAAAAACTGGTCCTTCAAGAGAACATGGATTTTATACCTGAATATAATTTTCCACGTGAATTTTTTGTGTTCGCATCAGAAGTTATTTGACGACTTTTGAGAGTAAAGTATACTACATTTTGATGTCACGTTTAAACTCGTAAATGGATTTCATGATGTCTGGGGTCAAAAAAAATTATTGGGTTCCTTACTGTTCTTTTTATTAGCAATTTCTCTTTCATAACGTAGTCAAGTCGATACGATAGATTTTAGTCATAAGAGTTTTTACTATCGAACTTCGAAACATTCAGTTATGTATGCGCTAGTTTATTTCAAAAGTATCTCATCTCGATTACTAAACAAAGAGACAGTAATTTTTTTCTAATTATTAAATTTAGAGCATTAGCTTCGTACGTGGCAATTTTGGACATTAAAGGCGCTGCCGGCCATTTTTTATTACAGTGGGGGGAAATAAATATTCGTACACTTGAAAAATCGTATTTTAATGTATGTAAGTACACAAACTTAACAGGAAAAGTGATTTCATAATTTAAATCACTTTTCCTGTTAAGTTTGTGTACTTACATACATTAAAATACGATTTTTCAAGTGTACGAATATTTATTTCCCCCCACTGTATATAGGGGCAAGCCAAAATTTGCATAAAGAGAGTGACGGGATTTGTCGTTTATTTAAACTAAATGGAGCCCAAAAAGTGCCTAATTATTTCATACACAACATATCAATATTGTATTTTTGTTGTAATATTTTAACTCAGTTTCAGTAGTCAAGAATGCCGACAGAATCGCTATGCTTTGAATTTCAACGAAAATTTACACGAAAAGTTCCACCCCTTCACATCCAAAAAGGCTCCATCAAAGTCCCTTAATTTGAGCCGTCAAAATCTTGAACGTAGAGAAAAAAATGATTTTTTAGATGGATTTTTAAAACTAGTATAGGGAACCAATTATAAGCATGGCGTCTGAAAAGTTGTATTTCTTAAATAAGTTGCGTTTGGTAGTTTCGTATGAACGAAATTCACTGTACAATTTGAATGAAAATAACAGAACTCTTCACAGGAGCGTCCAATTCGTCATTTATTCATATTACTTCGTCGCTACATTCTTTCCGATTTGCTGCATCTACTCGAAAAAAATTACAATTAATAATTTCAACTGTGTTAAAAAATGAACTAAATTGGGAAAAACGGCAGAAAAATGTAGAAAAACAAATATTTTCCTAAAGTCTGCGGACAATCTGCTGCAGGTTTGCGTATATAGCAATAAAAAGTCATTGCCGCTGCAATGACTGTTCTTGGAAGAAAGGTGATAGAAATGTAGGATAAATAATTGCTTCGAAGCAATAAATATTGAAGAAAACTTACTTCATCCCGAAACTGATCGTGACGAATAAATTGTTTTTATTTTCAAATTAATTCGAATAAAAGTTGTTTGAGTTTCTTCGTAAGTGATCTAAAATCTTAACGTATTTTGCTTGGATTCCGCGAAAAAGGGTTAATCACAGGTATATTCTGCCCCTCCTGCAATTTAATTGACCATTTACCTCTGAAATAATTCGGAGCAAAAATGGAATGACATTTAACACTACTTCTTTTCATACCAATACAGAAATTCTTAATTATTTTAAGACCGAGTCCATAAAGATAGCCATAGGCATGCATTAAGGGGAGCATGTAGGTCCAAATTTTGGATTTTGGCTTCTCCAGTTTTAGTCTTATCTTAAAGCTGACATTCTGACCTATCCAACTGTACCAAAACCATCTCTGTATCTTGATTTGTGCGTTCACTACAGATCACGTAAGGGGGGGGGGGAGGTGTCCGGGCCCCTTCAGTAAAGTTAAGGCGGAAATTACACGGCCGGGCACAATAAAGGGGATCGTGTGACGTAAAGCGGCCAATTATGACATTCTCCAGTTCTTATACTCATCTTAAAGATGCTTTTCTGACGCATTCAACATTACTAAAATTATCTCTGTACGTTGATTTATGCGTTCACTACAGATCCCAAAATGGTAAGGAGTGGTGGTGTTATTTAACATTTAAGATATGGGGAAATTAGCTGCCGAGCACTTAAATAGAGTGTGTGCACGAGCTGCACCTCAGTTACCCACATGGCGTCGTATTTTTTCGATTTCGTTTTAGTTTGGATTATATATTTTAAAATGGGGGGTGGGGAAGGAGGGGGGGGGGAAATTTAAATTCTAAATTTTTCAGAAAAATCATCATAACAAGAGAACCAAGAAAGAAATTGAAAAAGTGGCCGACAATCGCTAGATATTGTCTTTACAAATCGAATGATACGTGTCTCGATGTTGTAGCACGATATTTGTAGGAGGAGATAGATTTTCTAAAGTACTCCCTTTATGGTCGTTTTCTATGAATATCACGCTTTCTTTCATTTTTTCGAAATATTCACATGAACAAAATAGTCGTCATTTTCGATTTTACATATGTGTAGCAAGTTTGGAGATGATCCTTCCCTAAATATAAAAAAAGATTTTGACCCATATGCTCCCCTTAAAAAACAAGCGAAAGCAAAAAGATTCTCTAACGGACTAAATACGGCGTAGGCGGACTATTAAGTAAGCGGCCTGTCATGTTTAGAATCAGTGTCGTCTGGGGAGCATCGTAATGAACGAGGCTGTCTCCAGCCTTCCTAACTTCTGAACGCTCTGCAAAGTTTTGAAGGATCTTCCTCTTTTTGCAGTTGATGTAGTTTTTAGGTTGACCTTCATTTCTTTGCGCTGAGACACGGAGTCAAAATCTAATCTGGAATGATATATACTTCAGTCCTTATTTTCTAGAGAAACATTCATGAAATAAATGACACGATTGCATATTAAATAAAATAATTCATTCTAAATAAATTATCCTAAACTCAATGTTTTGAAGCGCAGCTTTACGTTGTCAAAAACATGTTTAATTTAGTATTCATCATATGAAACCTTTCAACAGAAAAACTAGATTTGCAGCCCTCAAAATTGAAATAGTTGTCTAGTGACGTCAGCACTTCAAATTTTAATGGAACTCAGGCTATTCCAATTATTCCAATTGACCTTCATCGTATTACCCAGCAACATGCAGTCCAGCTACGCCTGGACTTCCGTTCTGCCTCAGCTATAGCAGAAATTATCGAGCACAACATGCAGTCCCGATGATGATGTACAATGCATTACATTACTGGCCACCACTGCCGAGGTGTGCCAGCAGTGAGATGTTACAAATTACGTTCTCCGTACTAATGTCAGCTACTGGAATTCAAAATTTGTGTTAAAACTCCATAGTGAGATACTATCATCAGAAAGTTTATCTATAGATGAAAAAATTAGTTAATAACTGAAACAACTAAGTAGGATTTCAACTCAACTGCAATTAATAAGTTGCAAATGCATCACTTAATTGAGGTACAGGCTTAAATAAAAAATTGTTCAGATTTTTTTGTATAGAAATAGAGTTATTGGTTTCCTATAAATCCGTGGTCTCTGTAATTCAACTTAGGCATGAAATTTGTGTTCTGTTACCTGCAACTCAAAAATAAATACTGAATTATCATATTCAATTATACTGAATTATACTGAAATATTGTGATACATAATTGTGAACCTAAAATAAACTGAAATGTGTTCCTGATCTAACGTTGTTATAATTCCTCGATTTTTTGTACATTGTGACAGGTTAAAAGTACGTCAGAGCACAAAATTAAAGCGAGAAAATTTGACGTCAAATTGATGTCCATGAAGACCGTACGCAAATATATTGTAAAGATGGAGGAGATATTGTAAATTCTCTACAGTAAATACAAATGATCACAGGCTAGTGGTTGACTTTTGCAAGGTGAATTTTAATTAAAAGTTGTTACCTGCGGTAGCCTGGATAAAGATAAGGAATTCACACAAACACGAACTGTCAGCGTCTAATGAAGCTGGACGAGAACTTGATGCACGTTTAGATAATAATAAATTATCGTTTTAAGACAATTTTTTGGATAACTAGTATTATTTGACCTGGATTTAGTATTCATTCTCCATGAGGTTAATGTATAATTATTATAATTACGTATGTTATGATTTAGTTGAATATACAAAGAAGTTTTACGGAGCATATTTCTCCCGCACACACAAGATTTGAACCTCTTAGGTAGGACCAGAGTCGACGAGCTTGGGCAAAACTCTGTCTCTAACCTGAACTTGCCCTAGATTGTTCAGCAAATTGGTGCGTTATTATTTACTGGTTAAATTGATTTAACCTGATTTTTTTTCAGGTTAAATAAGGTTTAATCCGGTTAAATCCGGTTAAATCAGGTTATTACCAGTAAAACCATCATTATTTACTTACGTTATGACCATTTTATTGTCTGTGTACCTCGATCGCTTTCTCTATATTATTTATGATTCAACTTTGAGTTCAAATTGTTCATTTTTTGTTTTCAGGTTTTCAGGAACCGTTGCAATCATCTACGAGTTTTCATTCCGAACAATCCCCCAAACAAAGAGCCATTTTCTTAATAGTATGATTTGACCTAAATTTTCTGTTGCATACAAACAAATAGTTGTGTAATCTAGCACACTCTTCTTGCTTGAAACAAAGCAACATAACAATTGCTCATAATTGTGTAACTTTCTAAAAAGCTTCAGTGCGAGGTGTTCAGCACATTCAACAATCAGAAGGAGGTACTTATGTCCATTTTATGTTAACTATTAATATAATTAAAATGTATGGAATTTTCGTGTTACTCGACTTTTACACTCTGATTTAGTCCCTTCAATAAATTAATTAATATGACGAGCATGTGAATAGCCTGACTTCAAAGTTAGAAATATATAATTTGAACAACGGACCGAATGATTTTCCGAACATCGTTAGCTCTTGCTGCATGCAAAACGACTATTCGCACATGAGAATATTTGCACCAAAAATTCAAAAATGGTAAAAATTGTTCGCTTCGCAGCGCATATTGTTGTGTAGCAGGTTAATTAGCCCCAACACCAATAATTATTATCTTGTTAACACGGACGAAAAATTCTGATAATTTCAAATTCTATTTGAGCGTACCTCGAACTTCATTTTTTTCTGATATCATGAACTTCGCATCAATGAAGAGTTCTTATGAACATCGTATTGGAAGCCAAACAATATTTTCGGAGGTGATTTTTCTATTACCCGTTGACGCAAAAAATATCCAGTTCGAACTTGGAAGAGCAACAGATATTGTGCTTGTAAGTTCTACTCACAAAATATGCTAAATAATTTTTTTCGTCTTAAAATTATGATCCATTTTTAATTAGTTTATCGTGAAAACGAGTTAAGGAGCTTAGGAGCGCGGAACATGTATAGCTTTGTTCAAACGAATCCTGATATATTTCCCTTTGAAATAAAGACTAATTGGTTAACCGTTGATGACTGGCCGCATTATTTCATGTTTATAATTGAAAAAATGCATGCATAATTGGATACCTTTAATAAGTTGAATATACGCTCGTATTATTTCCGACAGACAACAGATATTGGACAACGATCCCGAAAAAAAATTTAAAGTAAATATTTCTGAAGAAATCATAAATTGTTTACTTTCTATGTTAATTTAAAGCCTTCTGACTTTTATTTCTACTCAGAATATTTGGTTGATTACTTTACTGGCGCGGAAATTGTGTGTCCTCCACCCCATTAAAAAAAAGGTTTTATAACTGGCAAAAAAATTCAGCTTATTTGACCAGGTGAAGGAAAATGCCTCGATCGCAGCAGTCTTGTTTTCATTTTCAAACAATAATTTAATCAATGACAACTCATCTATCAATAAAAGATGATTTCTGAACGCATTACAGACGAGAAGTGGTCACTCACACATGACTTAATAGTTTTTTTTAAATGCTGTTGAGGGTAGCACTGAAGTGACAGCCACAGGTTATTGTTCCATCAACGAGTATGTGCCTTGCACGGGTCACGATCTCGCACAAATTAAAATCATCTGTAAGTTATTTCAAATCAACGCATCGTCACATTATTGCACACTAATCTTTTGTTATGTATAGAGAAATTGACAGGGTTTCCACCTGCCATATTAAATACTTCGATTCTCGCTGCTTCATCATATTTTATGGGCCACGATTAGAGAATAATATTTATTCGAAGTAATCCCGTGCAGTGAGTATGATGATGCACCACGAGCACAACTGAGTACAGTGCTCGTGCAGTGAGTATGATGATACACCACGAGCACAACTGAGTACAGTGCTCGTGCAGTGAGTATGATGATACACCACGAGCACAACTGAGTACAGTGCTCGTACAGTGAGTATGATGATACACCACGAGCACAACTGAGTACAGTGCTCGTGCAGTGAGTATGATGATACACCACGAGCACAACTGAGTACAGTGCTCGTGTAGTGAGTATGATGATACACCACGAGCACAACTGAGTACAGTGCTCGTGTCGACAGTATGATGAAACACCATGATCATATCAATCGTCACCCTTGTTTAACAATCTTTTCATTATTCCCGGCTTAATATGGTTTATAAATCAATAATAATATGATTTTTTCAAGTTCTTTTATTCATTTTATTTGGGTTCTAAAACGATGATACGAGCAGCTGTTTTCGTATTTTTTTATGTTAACGCACAGCCTTCAATATAATGTCTAGCTGATCATCAGTGTTCATCTAAATCATTGATTTGGAATATTTCGCTGCTAAAATAGTTGCGTAATGAATTTTTGATCGCACAATCACCAATATCATATTTGTCACAACGCATTTCAAACGTACTATTTCCTTTTCATCGTATGCCGTACGTGACATGAAGACAAAAAATAAAGATTCTGTGGAGGATTCAATCGAACTCGGTCACTCATTGAGAAAAAATGTAAATGGAGCCTTTTTTGAATTTCGTTCTCTATAAATAAGATCTTATTTAAGCACATACTCAGATCAGGGTTCAAACTTTCAAATAGTCAAGTGGCGGATGTCGAGTTTTTGGTTTTTGAAGACAAGGGGTGGCATTATTGAGTTAGCTAAATCGAATAATATGTTATCCGTGGGATATTCATTTTATCATTTAATGTCAGCGCAGCATATGACAGTTATAATTCGATGTTATTAGGGCAAAATATTTTAAAATATCAATGTTATTACTATTGTTTTTAAACATGTTTATAAAATATTCATCATAGATAAGCCAAAACTTATTAATGAGTTGTTAAGCGCAATATTGCACAAGTGTTTTTTTACTTTACCACTAATTAGTAATTATATGAGATTGCTTCATAGAAAATTGTGGGCTCTTTGGTTCAGCCTAGAAAATTTTTTTGGTGCCGAATATTTAATCAAATTCAATATGGCGCGGAATCAAACTTTTAATGTTCCTTATATTTGTTCAATGCTTTGCAAAATAAATGGTCCTTACGTTAATATTATGTTATCAGAAACCATATGCTGTGCAGTGAAGATCTACTGAACTCCTGTTTTCAAGAACTTTGTTTTATTTTGATGCTGTATGAAGATACAGTATCCGTCTGAAAAACTTTCATTCGTTTTTATCATCAGGGACTTAGAGCTTGAATTGCTCGTTACGTTCTAATCTCCTCTTCAATTAATGGAACGAGGAAATTCCATGAACTTCATGCTCAATATTTTGCATTTTGAGGTAAGTTATCGTCGTTTGATGACTAATGACAGACGACAAAAATGTGCATTGTGCATGTCCTCGCTCAGCGGGGTGAAATGTCTGCAGAAATTATTCCTCAATCCTTAATCGGTTTTGGCAAGTTGTTAGTGGATTTAATTTCCTCGGATTTTCCAGAGGGTTTCATTTGATGTGGGAACTTCAAAGACGTACGCCCTGACGCAGTCCAGGTAAAAGCGATCGTCGTTTAACTGTGGCATCGAGTGTCAGGTTAAAGTGAGGCCACCGTTTTTAATGATTTTAATTAGTTTAACTTAAAAGTTTAATTCAAATTAATTTAAAATTAATTTAAAAGTTTAATTCGGAGCGTAATTTATAGTCTGGTTTCATTCGATGAACTTGATTCATGGAATCAATTGAAAGGAGCCCTAAAAATAGGAGAATAGAGGTTGCCAAAATTTTGCTGGCTTTGTCAAAAATTGACTGGACTTTAAAATGATGCTCGTACTTTAGATGGTTACTTTTTGCGTTCTTGAGAACACAAATTTGTCGAAAATGCAGAAAATTTATCATGGACCCGATTCTTAAATTTTAATTCTAAAAAATGATGTCATAAATTTCGAATCATATATGGGTATAGCAAAATTAGCAAGTAGCCAAATGGGGAGCACCAATATATCTTTTATTTCTACAAGGAATAACCTATATCCATCGACACTTTTAAATCAGACAAGATGATGTTTTCCTAATCGTTTTCATAGGAATTTAAAGTTTATTATATTTTTGTCTCAATGAGATTCATGTTCAAATTGCATCATTGGTCTAATATCTCTTATAATACATAAAAACTAACATCCATGAAAATTATAACCGAGATGGGAGCTCCTTTAACAGCATCTCAGTTTTTCTATATTCCAAATTTGTGCGCATAATTAGTGTGTTACAGCTGCTAGAAAAATATTTGCAGGCAGCATTCAAATTATAAATACTTATCATTTAAAGAATTTAAACACATTAACAGAAGGCTGCAGCTGGCAAGCAGCGAGTCGCCACCAAATTAGAGCTGAGTTTAACGAAGCGGCAAAGGACCTCATGCGAGCAAACTTAGCTTCGCATCAACGTCTTATTTTTAGCTTGAAGTTCAATCTTCTTGAAGTTTAAGCTACTAATCAGTCCGTCATTTAGACTGAATTCCGCTAAAAAGTCTTGGCAACGATATAGCTGACTTAGTTTTTACAATGTTGATCCTATTAAAGATTTCGTAGGGAATCGACGATAGCCAGCTTTTCTTGCTGAGTAACCATATCATGAAAATATATTCCTAATTCTATTCAAAATAGCATATTGAATTCGGTAAAGTGGTGATTGCTCTGCTGATTTCACTCATAAGCTGGTTGCACTCTGCATTGAAATAACAGTGATGCAATTTTTAATGTTCTTATTGCTGCGTGGTGAGCTTTTAATGAGTAGCTAAATTTAAACAAATGATAATGGCGTAATGAGACACAGGAGAGTTCATGCAGTAAATACGCTGGAGAAAGCATGATCAAGATGTAGGTTATTAAGGATAACAAGCGAACATGGAAATGATTTTAAATTCAATAATATTTTTTGCACCGATGTTCGACTACGTAATCAACTCCTGGCTGTGGTTTAAAAATTAGTTTTTGCTAATTAGATCAAATGGTTTTTCATAGAAAAAGCGATTGAAAATTAAATAATCGTAAACTACCTCCCCAAAAAATCTGTTCAAACTTCAGAATAGAATTTTATTTCGCAAAATTGAATTTGGGAGATGATCAAGATCGAGCTTTTTGACGAAGGACAATCTCGCTCGCACGGACTGACGCTTGATTGAGGTTCAACTTATTGGAAACCGAACCAATCGAGGTAACCTCTCGCGGGTCGGGTTCATTTGTTGCAGCAGGCAATGTTGTTTCATAGGCCAAACTCGTTCTGGTTAATTTAATGATAGCGATACAACTGCCCACATTGCGTTGAACTCGTACGCTGTAAACGTATTTATTGAACTTTAACGCATTTTTTCCACATGTAAATGTTTTCATGCAAACAACTCAAAGATGAAAGTAGAAGTTGAAAAAAAAAAATGATTTCGGAGAATGGTTTACAGGCTTATTTTGTTATTAAATTTTATCATACGAGCCCAACGGTTTCGATTATTAAAACAAATAAATTGTACGCAATTAAATTCTTCAATTTGGAACCGTGATTCAACACGATACAACAGAAGCGTTTTGTCTTGCTACTCAGAATCAAGGAAGCTTATCCCGGATGGCCACTTCTAAGGTACCTCCATAGTTGTAATGGTACAGAGGGGCATGATCAGCCACTAATTAATTATAAATTCTTATCACACAAGTTCAAAGAGCTCAGGCAGTGCATGCATTAGGGCAAGTTAGTTCAGTTTGAACCATCACAAAGTTACGCGTACAGGACTATAGGCTCAGCTCAGCTATCCTAAGCAATGATGCTTACCGCATCACATCTCTGGTTTGTTCTTAATTATGGGTTGAAAAATGCCTGTACGTTATTGATATCCGATATTCGTAAGCCAGCTCCTAATAAGTTTTCCACAGATATAATTATGCTGCATTGTAATCAATTAGTGTAAATCAAAAAAATTAAATGTTTCTAAAATGAGCATTTTAAAATATTACGATGTGAGGGACAGATCGCTGATTATGCGTTTTTTTCGTTTCTCTGTTAGAGTGAGTTTGACGTGACCTCGACTGAAGTTTGTAAGCAGGGTTAGTATAGTGAATGCCGTGGATGCGTGACTGTTAACTAGATTGTGAATTAGCTGTGGTTTCTTTTGTGTATAATTGTCAAAATATTAATGAAGTGTTCAATAGGTATTCTTCAATATTATTAGTTTGTTTTGTCTATTTAGGCCGGTTTTCTGTTAGATATTTATTTTGTTCAGTTGTTCATTTCAGGAGTCTCAGTTTCCGTTTTCCTAGAAGTCTCGGTCCCGTGTTTGTCTTGGAAGGTTTAGTTATAGTGCCATACGAATGCAGTGCTTATCCATGATTTTAGTTTGTAATAAAGACACCAAAGAAACTGTTTTATCACTGGTTACGGAAGAACCTATTCGATCACCAGGCCGAACAATGCAGGGATGAAGATGGCTTTATTCATTTTGTTGAGTGCGTCCCTAGCAACGAGTTCTCATTTCAGCTACAGAGGTTTTCAATGAAGAAAATTTTCATCGACGAGGCTAGACCTCCAGTAAATTAAACTCGTGAGTTTTCTGGCCTTGAATATAGATAAAACTAAAAAAAAGATGGAAAAGAGAATTATTGTCAAAAAATTGTGTTGTTGTTTAGTTTAGTTAAAATATTCTCGGTGCCATTTTCATATTATTTAAACAATATTTCAAGTAACGCTTGTTGAGAAGTTCGTCTGCCCGAATTTCGAGTAAAAACTTCTAAATGAACGGAGAGAAGAAAAATTTCTCTGTTAGACCCAAGTTTAGCTTGGAAAATCTCAAGGAAGTGAAAGACTGACAGTCAGAAGACCTATGGTCCATAAGGGCCACTTTCTCTGTAGCACCGGCGAATGAAAGCAAGAAAATTTCCGACAAAATTCAGAAGGTTCAAGCCCTCCAAAAATTAGAAGAGCGGCTCGATAAATCTTCTCGAAGTTCACTGATCATTTGCTATGCATAGGATTCCTCATACGTAGACTAATAACTATAAACGGCTATCGTTTCCTTAGCTCCAAAGCGAACGCAGAGCGCCCACGGTTGATCAAAAGTGCCTGTAAACTGAACATTCCTTTCCGCTTCTGTTGGAAGCAACCGACGCTTTGAGCTTCTTAGAATCCTACAGTTTACGGCATGAAAGGGAAAATATTTATGATCTGTAGTAAGCTGAGTTCAAAGGGCCTTTGGCCGTGAATAGTTTGAATGACATAGGCCGTGTGCGAATAGCTTACGTCATCATAAAAACCGCAGTAAATTTTCAACTGAAGTTAGGCGGATGTAATATTTACAGAGCTGAAATCAGTAAGCGTAAAAATATTTTCCTTCATTATTGTCATTTAATTCAATACATTGTTATTTAAATTCATTACTATCAAGAGCCAAAAAATTGAAATGTTTTAAAAGCCACATAAACAAAATATTTTGTTGGCGACCACTGATGTGAAACCGTTATCACATCTTGTTTTCATTTGCGATCAGTACTCCGGTATAACGTCAATAAAATATTGAACTATTGAGTAAGTTAAACTTTTTATTGCATAGAGGCAAAGTCGCTTACTTGGAATGCTGCCGGCGTTATGTTTCCCTCTAGATTTTGAACCTTCACAGTCGCCTCACCCTCTAGGTTGGTGAACGAGTGGATGGACTTCCAACGCATCTATGTTGCTACTACCATTGTTTCTGCTGGCGTTTGCTACGAGAGGGCAATCGCTTGTGAGGATAATTCATGGTCATCCTCTCTCAGCTGTCACGGTCTCCTTGTAGCAGAAAATTGACTTTCCACTGCAGGCAGGCTGGCCTCGGGGCAAGCGGTGGTCACATCATTCAGTTCACCGCACCCACGCCAATGGAAAATACGATTCACGCTTGCGTATTGTAACACAGTTTTATTACGTTATAAATGTTGCCATTTTTAGACCTGGACAAGGTTTGGCAATAATTGTCAGACGTAGATTGCTCACTATTGATACTTTTCCTCATTTAATAAATCATAAAATGACGAAAAAAATGAAAAATAAAAATATAACTTTCATTTTGATCCTAAAAAAATTGTAGACGCTGTATGGAATTTTTTTTTCTGATTTTATTATATATAATATTTATGTTGCCATGAAATTTAATGAGGCTGCTGAGTATTTATTTGCCCGAGTACAGGGATAACAGATATTATCTGTCATAACTGAACTAATTATGTCTAGAGTGAAATAAATTATTGCGATGAATTGAATACATGCCAAGTTTATCCCTTTGCTTAGGAATGGTGTCTCCATGATATCATGTTAATAAGGCAGTATTAGTTAGAGTAAACTTCAAGTTTTGAAATCCCTTAAAATTTCATTAAAATACTCAAAAATTTTGGAGCTTCATTACGAATGTGTTTCAAGTACGGTGAAAAATGCTCATTATACTAAATAATCTGCATAGGCTGTCATAGTTTTCTTGCAATTGGACTCAGAGTAAGGTAAAAATATAAATATATATATATATTTTTATGATAAATACGTATAATTTTCGTAACAATATTCAAATTTATTCCCATTGCACGTGTTCGCTTGAATTCGCCTTTTTAAAATTAACGAAAACCAATTGACACTTGAGACTATCCGATAAGCATGTATGATTGCAAGAACCTTACATTCGCAAAAGAAAAATTAAGAAGCCTTGATCGAAATGTTGTTGTTTTACTGAGAAATGTGACCATTTGGTGATGAAACATTCTGGATTTTTTGTTTCGGGTAAATTTTTCTCAAGGTGTGATCACAACTTGGATGTAGAGAGGGATTCGAAAACAGGTTATTCTTCTCTCCAGTATATTACTTTTATAGCTCTACCATTCATCAGTGATGGCATTTCATAACTTTCCGTAGAATCCAGAATAAGAAAAATCGTTTCCAATAAAATTTCGATTGGAAACTAGATTGCTTGAGGAGACGTTTCCAGTCTCGCCGACGAGTATCAGAGAATTGTTTCTGAAAGATTCAGCAGCAAATCGAAAATGTTCTTTAGTGTATCTCGCTCGCAACGTATATTTTTTTAATGGAAAAGCCTCTGAGCTGTTCAATTAATTGTTTGTCAGGATAAGAGGATTGAGTGCAAATATTATAATTATTTATTTGTCAGATATTGCAATGCGAGTGAATAATTGAAAATTCCGACAAGCAATCGTTCATTGTTGAGTCATCCAAGTGAATAAAGTCAACTGAAATGTAAATTTATTCACAAGTGGCTACAGAGTTTAAAATTTTAAACGAATATTTATATTAGTAAAAGTCTGTTTATTTTTCATAACATAGTGCACTAATTTATTCATGAATGAGTTGATCTGAATGTATTATTTAAGGCATAGATATTTGAAATAATATGCTTGAATGATCAGATGTATGAGTTCGAGTGATGAGTAAAGACTGTGAATTTGAATATTTATGTTCAGTTGTTTCCTCGTAACGGATCGAGTTGATTATTGAGTGAACAATTTGTTCCTAACGAAGATTGAGCATTGAGTTTTGGTTGTCATGGAAATAATAATGCAAGGTTGTGTGATTCAACATGAAAACGGCACAACAATCCACCAGTTCGGTATATTATTGGCGAAGAATATTAATGATCACTAATCGCTGGATCATTTGTTTAAATCTTATGCTGTTATGACACTACACGTATATGCGACTGTCAAAAGGAAAATAAATTTTGCATTTGCTTTGAATTGAAATTGTTCACGAATAACATCAATATTATCTATATATAAAAGTCATGTAAAGAGTACTCAGAAGTTTATCTAAAACAGTTTGTAATATGCCAGATTATCCCTTCAAGATATGCTCTCTTTGAAAAAATCAGAAGAGAGAATGTCTTTATTCACTAATTTCCTGGTAAAAATGCGGTACCGTTTCAATGTACGGAAACCTGAATTTGTATTAATTTAAGTACCCGATTTAAGTTAAGTTTTTCTAGTTAACTTAAATAAAGCTTTTCTGACGTAACTTTTACACTAAGACAAATATAAGTTAAAAGTTTCCCTTCTCCGCGATATAAGCGGGAGTTTCTGAAAGCCTTTGCTCTAATCTTGTCACCGAGCTTTATTGGATAATTTTTGGGTTGGTTCACTAAAATATAACTAAAAATAAAAAAAGATTTTCTCGCGGCCGTAACTAAATGGCTTCGTTTCTTTGAGGTCAAAGTGCCCAATTTCAAATAGAAAAGTTATTGGTAAACTAATTGTTTTCTGAATGAAACTGCCATTAATAAGTAAAGATATCTAAACTTTTTATTGCGTGACCGGAAACACAACAGAGTAGAATTAAGAATCGTGCTGGCTCATGAAGGAATAGTCGAGTCGATACCAACCGAAGGATACAATCCGAAGGTTTATAGTCACTGATACATTAGTTCCAAATAATTTTACCATGAGGAGACCATTTTAACATTTGAATGTATTATTTCCTTGACTTACTATCCAGCAACACGCCATCCATAGACTTAGATGTTTTTCTACAACTCTAGGAAACTTATATATTTTTCATCATTAATGGATATTAGGCCATTTTTCATTAATCATTTATGAAAAAGGGTTAGACAGTGAAATTCGAGTTACGATCCCGAATTTTTGTAAAGGGCTTGGATAATATTAAATAGTAATGACAAACTCAATACATAAACGAATTGCCAGACTTCCAGCAATAAGCACGTATGTTTAACACGATATTCCTATATGCATGCCAGTGCTCTATGTCCAGGCCATGCGCTTGACATATTCAACATGGACGCGTGTTCATGTTAAATAAGTAAATAATGGATCAGCAAAATATTTATCGCCGTTGAGAAACAATATTCACCAGAGACCATCGGCGTCTCGTGCGATTACGAACATATCTGCATTTTGATTGCTAGCTACAAATTTCATTAAGAGTCAATATTGGAAATGTTAGTGATTCTGAACGCCTGTGCAGTAATTCGAAGTTCGTTAATAAGATACTAAAGGTTCATTATTCTCTTAATGATCAGTGAACGGTGAGCACGATATTTGCGCACATTTGCTTCATTTAATGAGAAAAGTTATACAAGCAGATAATAATATAATATTATTATTTATTAGTATATAAAAAATGTAATTCAGTACTCACTGCACTGAGTGACAGAGAGCGCATTTTCTCGTCGATGAAAACTTGAGGTCACGGACGGACGGACAGACGGACAGACGGACATGGCGAGCACAATAGTGCATTTTTTTCCATAAATGAAAAAATGCGCTAAAAATAGAGTTTTTGAAGCTCGCTTACTCATTGCCATTGCTCGGAGCAATTCACTGTGTTAGACTGCCTAGAACAACGAAATCGGCCGTAAATTATGTGTGTATTATCGTCAGTTGACTGCGTAAGTATGAGATAAGCAGTACATTATTTGCGTTGTATAGGCAGTATGGCAGGATCTGAAAATTGAGAGCTAGTTAATCCGCTATATTGCCGCGTAAATTCAAAGGGTGGAGAATGGTCGTTACACAGCTGGCCTGTAGCTTTGTTACAGTGTTTACAGCGGCAGCAGATGTTGCATTAGCGTCGTACAGCTGCAGGTGTTACAGTGATAAACCCATTATTGGCAATGCGAACAACATTATATATAAGAAGCTGCTGCTGCTTGAAAATTAGAATTGTTAGATGTAAACATTAAAAATCTATAATTTTTAATTAAATGACTAATAGATCTTTGAGTGCCAGAACGTATAGCAGTGAGGTTCATTGCCACATAGAAATTTTACTGCTTTCTTAATCGAAAAATCAATATATAACTTACACATGAACATTTCTGCGGGAACAAGTTTCCCAGAGATATTTACTTTGAAAACTCGAGGCAAAAAATAAAGGCGTATAATAAATATACAAATGACATGTTTTGCAATTGGTGTAGTTCTTAGTCTCAAAAGCCTCACGTCACACGCCATATACCATATGACGACCTCAATATGGCACAACTGTTAAAAGCCAGTAATTATCCAAAGATATTCACCAGTTTAGCTAGTCTTATAAATGTCATTCCATCAAATGACGTATAATGGCTCCAGAGCATAATTGCAGACCCACGCATTTAATGGCAGACTCAAGCTTTTAATGGCAGGCCTAGGCATTTAATGACGGGCTCAAGCATTTAATGGCTGACTTGAATATACAACCCCAGAGCATATTGGCAGACTCGAGCATTTATTGGCAGACTCAAGCATTTAATGGCGGACTCAAGCATTTAATGGCAGACTCAAGAATTTGATGACAGACTAAAGCATTTATTGGCAGACTCAAGCTTTTAATGGCAGACTCAAGCATTTAATGGCAGACTCTCGAGCATTTAATGGCTGACTCAAGTATTTAATGGCAGACTCGTGCATTTATTGCCAGACAAGCATTTGATGGTAGACTAGTGCATTTAATGGGAGACCCCAGAATTTGATGGCATACTACCGAGCGTAATGGCAGACCCCAGCAGCATTTAATGGCAGACTCAAGCAATAAATGGCAGACTCAAGCACTTAAGGGCAGACTTAAGCATTTAATGTCAGACTCCAGCATTTGATGGCATACTACCGAGCGTAATGGCAGACCCCAGCAGCATTTGATGGCAGACTCAAGCATTAAATGGCCGGCCCGAGCATTTAATGGTAGGCTAAGCAGCCATCCATCGCAGAAACTCATCACGCGATCAGTCATATCAGCACTGGGTTCGATATGCGAGTTCAATAGCATAAGTTACCTAATGTTTTAATAAATAACTTAAATTAGAAACTAAAACGATATTTTTATTAAGAAGTTATTTTCATATTTCAGTGTAGCATCGTAAAAGCCGTTGTGATGATTGTTATTTATAAGCAGGTGCAGCCGAATTTCGAACGTGATTTTAATTGCAAGAATAAGGATTTAAAGTAGTAGCTGTCTGACTAATTAAATATTCTAAAAATCCTGCTGATGTCCAGTAGGAAACAAATAAATTGCCCATTAAACCCTAATAGAATGTTTTATCTACTGGTATCAAAGATGATTATCACACAGACGTTTGTATTAAGGTACGTGGTGGACGATCATTAAATATTGTAAATTCACAACTTAATTATTACTTCAGCCCGCTTGTACGATATACCCCAAAGGCGTTGTAAGCTTAAAAAAACAACATGTCAACGTCGAATAATTTTGAACTGAAAAGCTAGGTTGATAAAAACGAATGCGTGCCTCTGAGCTGCTCTTTATTAAGTTCTGGTAGCGGAAGTTTTGAGGAAAACGGCGACAGAATGACGCGATTCTTTACTCAACTTGCGCTAGGATTGGCTCATATTCCTGGTGATCTTGGAAGCGCATATAGAAAAAGTGAGATTGACCTACGGTGAGCGTTGCAGGCATGGCGGATATATATGCTCTCATTTGCATAGCTTCCTGAGCGAGTCACTGGCTGGGGTGAGATGGCTAGCACAAAGACTTTACATTTCTACGCGTTGAGGACTTTAGAAAATAAAATAAACTCAGTCGTACGTGCGCTCACGTCACTCTCGGTAGAGTTTCATATCACAAAACCAGTTTTAAGCAAAATCCATGGACGACTCTCGTTGGTTCACTTCAAAGAAGTTAGGGGAGCATGAACACCGAGGAGAATTATTGAAGCTCTGGGTTTGAGGGCTCAGAGAATCTAAATTCTATTCCCAAACAATAAATGGGCGAGCTGATAGGTAAGCGTTTTTGAAGGCGTTTCTTAAGGTAATATACGGACGTCACAGTTTGTGAACAATTTTAAAATAAATTTTTAACCAAATAATAATGCACTCACCATAAGAAAATATTTTTTAATGAACGGCCTGAAGAGTATCTTAAAGAGTATCTTTGGGCATTATTAGCTTCTTTATTATTACCTCACAAATTACGTCGAAACGAATCAGTTGATAGCAAATCCTTCTAACTCAAAATACACAGAAATTTATTATGTATAAGCAGTAGCCATGTGAATATTCATAATTTGAATTATTAAAGGAGCTTCACATAACAGCTGTTCCATGCCGTGCAGCTGAGTGCTGAGTTTTGACTGAGCTGACGAGCTGGTCAGCAGACCACAAAAAAAGCAAAACTCGATGAGGGCGATCACGCTAGCGTGATTTGCCGCAGCAGACGAGAGTCCCGCACTCCTAGCAGCATGCGAGCGTCCTGCACTCCTAGCAGCACGCGAGCGTCCTGAACTCCTAGCAGCATGCGAGCGTCGCGCACTCCTAGCAGCATGCGAGCGTCCTGCACTCCTAGCAGCATGCGAGCGTCTCGCACTCCTAGCAGCATGCGAGCGTCCCGCACTCCCAGCAGCATGCGAGCGTCCCTCACTCCCAGCAGCATGCGAGCGTCCCGCACTCCCAGCAGCATGCGAGCGTCCCGCACTCCCAGCAGCATGCGAGCGTCCCGCACTCCCAGCAGCATGCGAGCGTCCTGCACTCCTAGCAGCATGCGAGCGTCCCTCACTCGTCTCCATTACAACGTTGCTTCACGAGACTTGGTCTTAAGCTGGATAAAGCAGGGCTTTGTCTTCATCTTCTGCTTAGTTTGAAATGTTATCGAGTTTTAGTTCACATTATACAATAATTTCATTTTCATCAAGTTTTTATCGGTATTCCAGACGTATAGTTCGAATATTAATGGATATTTTCGCGCTTATGAAATTGAGGTTTTGCTCATAATTGCGTTACGAAACACTGAAATAATCGTGTAAATGTTTATGCTTCTGCTTTACTGAATTACGAGCCGTTCTCGAGAATGGAAAAATTCTATCTAATTAGAATTCAAAACTTGAATCAGTATTAAATGTGTTGCTCTGCATTGAAGAACACTTCAAATTTATTGTCTCTGATAAGGCTTTTGCTTAGTAGACTCGGAAGTTCGTGCAAGACCTGATGACCTAAAATTATGATGATGCTAGCCAAACGCCAAGCAATGCATCACCCAAAACATCTTGTCTTGTTACATGCTAAGCATCATGCTAGGCATCATGCTAAGCATCACGCCATCATCATGCCAAGCATCTCGTCAGTCATCATGCCAAGCATCTCGTCAGTCATCATGCCAAGCATTATGCAATCGTACGTTTTATGGATCATCTCTAACGATCGCAGATGAAATTATTACCTTTCGTTTGTTTGAGTCTCTGTCAGGCAGATCGCTAGTGCCACCTTCATTATGCACTGCAAATTTCAAATCTCTTTAACGTCGCACTTTCCGCCTTCATTATGCGCTGCATACAAATTACAGATCCGTTAACGCTGCAGTTGCTTTAATATTCAAGGGGAATAATATGATTCTTGGAATATTTATGATTGAGTATTCAACAATAAGAAAAATGAAATGAGAAGATTTCTCTCCTGAAGATTTTCTTCTTTCAGGAGAGTGCCTCATCAAAGTCCTGGCAGAAGCCAAGGTGATTTATAATAGATTATTCACGAATAAGAATGATGAAAGGTGGCTTGATGCTAATGGAGATTAGGAGTTTTCAAAGAATTCGTCTCAAATGCTTTTTGGCGCAGCCTGGGACGTGTGTGATTTATTTTTCAGTGCTAAGAGAGATGAAGCAGGAAGTTCTAAGAGAGATGAAGCAGTTGATGATGCGAGTTTTTTATGAAATATTGAAAATGGCTAACTATCATTGTATGTGCGGGTTATTGTAGTGCATTGTGATGTTTTATAGTCTGAATATTCAAGCTTACTATTTAAAATCAATCAAAATTAGGATCGCGGAATTACCTGTGGATGTGCAAGAGTCTTTGCTTCGCATATACTCAGTCCCTGTAAAATTTTTGAACCACAATGCTTAAGAAACATTTTTACGAATTTACATTCTCACGATGTTATTGTTTATGTCACATCAAATTGAATACATGTTTAAACATTTGAAAAGCAACTCTTCCATAGGAGTCACAAAACTTTTTAACATAGAGTGTTTTCACAAAACTTAAAATTTAATAGAGAATGTTCAAAGACGGGCAACAAGGATGATTCCGGGCTTGAAATGCAAGTCCTATGAGGAAAGATTAAAGATTAAGAAGTTTCCAAGCCTCAGTTATCGACGTCTGCGTGCGGACCTAATTGAACTATACAAGTATACTCATGGTTTATACAAGGTCCCAGAAGGATTACTAGAATTTGAAACAAGAACCAACATCAGGGGCCACGGCTATAAACTAAAAAAACTGCGTCGTAACACATCCATGCGACAACATTTCTTCTCGCTTCGAGTCACCGACACGTGGAACAGCCTCCCTGATAGCATCGTTGACGCTCCGAGTATGAACGCCTTCAAGAACAGAATAGACGAAGCTATGCAGGAGCATATGTTCAGTCTTAAAATGCCTAGCAACTTACGGACCAGGCAATAAGTATAGCAGCTATCTCAATCAATCGTCATTTATGGAAAGACCGGGTTCCAAACGCTCGCTCGGCTCCCTTGTGAATCAAGTCACGAAAAGTACAAGAATCGGCAACAGGCAATGGGCCTATTTCTTCAGTGCCGACACTTCTATTCTATTCTTCTTTTCTATTCTTAAAGGGTTTTAACAGCAGTTGCATCACGGCGTGAGCTACGAAAACTTAGCGTTAAGCCCGGAGACCGATAATGGCGATGCACAATACCGCTCACATTGAATTAAAATGGAAAGCGCCTCTCGAGGCGTCTTGGACAATGCGGTCTGCCAGTCCATAAAATCATTCGGGCAGCTCATGAGAGGCAATTTAAAGCGGCCTAACTGCATGTGTTAGGGAATACATTTGCAGTGGCCGCAGCACTTGCATCGCTTGCTGCCTTCTTGGTAAAAGTTTGAGCAGCTCTCATGTGGCCCAGTTGAGAGGCTCTGAAATGACCTCCGACAGCAAAAACCATTAGCTACGAAGTTATCAGAGTAAAAAAATACAACTTCACTTCCTTAATTCCCAAGAAACTCACTGAGTTTAGGACTGTAAAGGTGAACAGCCTAAGAACTAGTTTGATGCAGTGCACTGAGTTTAGGACTGTAAAGGTGAACAGCCTAAAATGAAGGACTACCTTGATGCAGTGCACTGAGTTTAGGACTATAAAGGTGAACAGCCTAGTTTGATGCAGTGCACTGATTTTAGGACTGTAAAGGTGAACAGCCTAAGGACTAGCTTGATGCAGTGGACTGAGTTTAGGACTGTAACTGTGAACAGCATAAGGACTGGTTCTGGTTTGATGCAGTGTACTGAATTTAGGACTGTAAAGGTGAACAGCCTAAGGACTAGTTTGATGCAGTGCACTGAGTTTAAGACTGTAGCAGTGAGCAGCCCAAGGGCTTGAATGGTGCAGTGCAGCTTGGTTCGATTACGTGATGAAGATCGTTATTATTTTTGTCATGGAGATGAAAACACTTCCTAAACTTACGTTACAATAAAGGATCAGTAATTGCTGCTTCAAAAGCCTTGATTGCTGAGAAGAAAGAGCTTCTTGCTCTTGTAAATATCTAGCTTAACACTGCAAAGTTTCTGAATAATTAAAATAATTGCCGAGTTTTTTATTCACTATTTCAGTCCCCCCATGATCTCTCCTTTCGGAAGTGTATTGGGCATTTGAAAAAATAATGAATTTTTATCACGAGAGTAACGACTTGTTGGCACATTTTTTGACTGCAAACAGTGCTCCGAATTTTTAGGGTAGAAATCAAAATAACGAATAAGTGACAACCTTTTTGTTTTAGATGAAAATTATGTCTTTGTTTTAATTAGGTTATTAAATATGTAGTAATCACTGCTGTATTAATAGTATAGCATGTGAAAAAAATCTAAGTGGTAAATAGATACGCCTAAATCAGCTCGAAAAATTTCAATCATAAAAATTTTAATTTAAAAATAACATGGTAGAATTAACGCACACACAAAACAGTTTAAGAAGAAATTGAGCTCATCTTTTTCTTAGAGAGGCTCTGAATTGACTGCTAAGTAAGAAAAAACGAAGTGTCATTATCAGCGAGACAAAAACAAAATAAAATAATAATATAGCTTGAGGCTTGAAATAGAACGTAACTATAACAATAATACACATTAGAGGAGCCCACGCGACGACTCTCCCGGCAGGCCAGCAGCCTGCGCCGCTGGAGCGCTGCCAGACGCCACCGCCTGACCTCATTCATTAAGGGATTCCTTTGCTCGGATTTCGGCTTTGCTGCTTACGGTCAGATTTCCTTTGGCCTCCAATGGAGTTATGCCTTCACATTTCAGCTCATTGAAATGCCCTCTAATGAAATATTTTGCATTGTTTCAAGAGAAAGTTGTACAATAGAGAGAAAAAATGGGATGAATTTAAAGTATCACATGCAAGGATTCCAGAAAAGTAACTGAAAGCAACTTTGTGCTACAAGATAAATTCTATGGCCATTATGTAGGTGTTGTCCCATGACTGCACAATTAAACTGTAGCAGTATTACTCAATTAAATGCTGCGTGATTATATACTACAAACAGCAGCATGTTTGTCTGCTCTAAACTGTAGCATGATTGCTCAGTCCATCCAGTAGAACAATTGTCTACCTAAAAAACAGTTGCGCAAGTAACATGCTCTGCTAAATTTGATATTTGAATTTGCAAAGTTCATCACTGTGTTCGATAGCCAACGACAGTAATTGTTGCAATGACATTCTTAGTATTATTACATACAACTTGATCGCATATTGTAAGGGAAATTCACCCTTTTTGATTTCAGTTACTTAAATTTATTTTGTGTCGTAAGTTTTACGGCTACTCGTAGGGTTGGCAACCATGCTATTTGATGACGTGGCGTTACCGTCCTGAAGCCCGGGTTAGTTCGTCTCATTCGATTGCTGTAACTTGGTCGGAGCGTACCTACGGTCACTATTTTCGAGTGCACCTGTAGCGTCCCTATTAGGTGGGTGTTAGTGCATTTGCTCTCTACTTTAATGTTCGAGTTTTGAATACCGGTATAGTGTTTGAATTCTTTGAATGTATTCATATGTTGTGTTAACTGAAATTGTTCAATAGTGTAATGTCGTTAGTTATAGTCTTGCTGACCATCATTGTTCGGCAGGACCGACTCTTCGCTCGGCCAGCAAATGCGGCTCCTAGTTAGGCCGACCTAGACGGTACTTCTCAACTCCAGTACCTGCACCCGTCCAGTCTCAACCCAGTTCACTAGCCCATGTTGTGAACACCTTTGCTGTGAACCACCTTTGCTGTGAACCAACTTTGCTGTGAACCACCTTTGCTGTGAATCACCTTTGCTGTGAATTTGTGAACCACCTTTGCTGTGAACCACCTTTGCTGTGGATTACCATGGCTGTGAACTAGTATCGTTGCTGTCATGCTGTGCATTACCTTTGCTAAGCATTACCTTTGCTAAGTATTACCTTTGCTAAGTATTACCTTTGCTAAGCATTACCTTTGCTGAGCATTACCTTTGCTGAGCATTACCTTAGTGGTGCATTACCTTTGCTAAGTATTACCTTTACTGAGCATTACCTTTGCTGAGCATTACCTTTGCTGAGCATTACCTTTGCTGAGCATTACCTTTGCTGAGCATTACCTTTGCTGAGCATTACCTTAGTGGTGCATTACCTTTGCCGGCCTTACCTGTGCCGTGCATTACCTTTGCTGTGAACTATTTTTGCTGTGAACTATTTTTGCTGTGTACTATCATTGTCGTGTACTATCACTGTTGTGCGTTAGTTATTAGGATGTTTTCAACCTTTCATTTATTAGTGTTCAATTTACGTGCTTTGTTCAATAAATAATTGTTTAGTATGCTTTCATTTCTCCTTTGTTAAGATCGGTGGCAGTTTAGGGTTAATTGTCGAATCTACTTGGAGTCGTCCTTTACCTGAACTTTACACATATATAAAACATTGTACATGTTTTAGATTCACGAGGAGTTCGACAAGCTATGGTAAATTTTTGTCTTCAAACGTCGTTCTTTGGTCAATATTATTTTGGTTGCGGAAGAAAAATCAATCGACTCGAATCTCCGACAAAAGAGGAGTCCTTATCACGTTGACTACGTATTGGTACATATGCGTATCACGAAATGTATTTCTCCTGGTACATAATTCGGGGTTGCCAGATGGCCCAATAAACGGCCAATTAAGTCCGTGAACAAAAAGGCCTATAACTCAATCTATACTAGTATATTATTTTGTAGGTTCCGGTGTAAAAATTCAATTTTTTTAGTTAATTAGGAAGTGCCTCTTACGACCCCTATCATAAATTTTAGCCGACCACCTAAATTGAAAAAACTAAATCGCGGAATTTGTCCGGTAAAAAGAGAAAGTCTGGCAACCCTGTTCCATAATAGTAGGGTAACGTGGGGCAGCGCGCCCCCCACTTTTTTTAAACTAAATTTTTGATGAAGTTTTAATTGATACGAGGTGGTTCTTTTACGTAAATCCGTACACTTCATCCCAGTGAAACTGTCGACCGGCGGTAGAGAACACGGACCAATATCTGCCATACTTAGCGAGAAACCCGCTATGGGCCCGTGACCCGCAGTGGGCTCGCTGCCCCATGTTACCCTACTAGAAAAACGAAACAAAAGTACAAGATGAACCAATCGTAGTCAACGTGTTAATTAATATCGTGTAATGGTATCAGATTTCGTTTGCTGTACATTACAATTTGATCAAAACATAAAAATGAAATGAAGTGTGCATGCATTTTCCCACAATGCATTGACACAGGATTTCCATTTATATTTATTCAGGTTTAGTTTTCAAGGATCACACGGAGGAGATCTTGCTTTAATTTTGTTTGTTTCTAGGATTCGTAAGAAGAGTATATAGTAGACAGAAGCATGTATACACAATAATATAAAAATAAATCAAGAACGATCGTCAGATTATAATGTAATTGAATGATTATTGACCATATGATAAAATTATAAAGTTATAATCAATCATATGAAAAAATAATACTAGATGATGAAAATTCATTTTTCATTCGAAACATGGCTTTGACCTCGCAAATAACTACCGGAACCAATTTTATGAAGTAAAAGAAAAAACTTTTGTTTATGGAGCGCGGCAATTAACCGCACGTGTTCTGGTCTGGTACGCAATTTGTGCCGGTCTAGATACCGTGTTAGGTAATTATGAAGTGAAAACAATTATGGTGGGAATAAACCGCTAAGCTTCTTATTTCCCGAGCGAAGGATTCGACTCCGCGATGATGAATACTTCATATAATTTTGAACGCTAACTAATAAATGTTGACCGGGAAATTGCATCCGATGAACGACGAACAAATAAGTAATATAATTTATACCTTGCCCGAATTTCGGCTGAAATATTCAGAGGTGCAATAAATTTTTCTTTTTTAATTTAATTCCTCACGTGAAATTTTAAATATGTGGCTTGTCTACCATCCTGAGTATAATTTTAATGAGAGATTTTAAATCTGAGGTGGTATTTTAACAACTCACAGTTTCCAATTGACGGATGTTATATTAAACAGATTCCAGTAGACACATGCAGGTTTCAATTATTAAGGGAGACGCGGGGCCCAATTTCCTGATGTGACACAGGTTCCAATTAATGATGAAACACCAGTCTAACAGACTGGTGATAAACAGGTTCCAAATGACAGCTGTTACTAATGTTATAACTGGCACGGTAACTCGACTACTGTGCGCATTCCGCCTGTGATGCCGTGATAAGCTGCACTATTCAAATATATTCCATTGTAGAAATTAGTTGATGTCTTAGAATTTGCCAAGATATGAGATTTGGTCCTGAGAAAAACTTACAAATTACTTCGGTACATATATCTATTGCTGTAAAACGATATGTTTTTACAGAAAAATATTCAAGCAAATTTTTTGAGTTACTCCTCAACGATGATCTCGTAAATTAGATATGGAAAGAAATGTTTTTTCTTCAGTGAATTTTTTTCTTCTGTGAACTCCAGTTCTTCCAGGAAACTTCGTTACACGATTTCGCTCATTACTTCGATGTTTTACGATGCATTGCAGCTTCTCTTTTGTGGGTAGGATTACGTTTCAGGAGCTAGCTATGGCCCCCCAAATAACCAAGTTAAGTCGAATAAATAGCATGCACGCGGGTACATGCGGCATTCAGTTTATTACGTTGGGAATAAACTGAATGGAAGAGTTACTAGACTGAATGAATAAACTAACTTGGGTACAAAATAAAAGAGTTAAGATAAAATATGCGGGTCATCGAATAGAAAAATCTGATCACATGTACGTTGCAAAATCTACATGCATGTTCAATTTAGGGTCGAATTTCAATAAGTGAAATTAATTCAGAATAAAAACATTAATATAATTAAAAATAAATATGGGAAATACTAACTTCATTAAAAATAATACAACGCACGCAAAAATTAATCGAATTAAACTTGCTCATGGAACCGATTGCAGATTTTTTGTTTGCTTGTCATATGTTCGAATGTCCTTTCTTTAAACTGCAAAGTCCGCATAAAAAATATCACAAAAGAAATGTTAGGGAATATGTGTCAAAGAAAATGACCACAATTCTTTGAGCAATCAGCGTAATTTTTCCTTTTTTTCCACATCAAGAAAATGAATTAATACCGTTTGTTTTGCTCATTTATTTATTATTTTGCAACCTCCGTTTGAAACATAAAATTCAAACTATGCGTTTGTAAATTGTAAAACATATTCAAATCAAAGAATAGCCTGATAATAAAATTCATATCGTTTCGTTGAGAACAATATCTCAAAAATCTCAGAGAAGAATAGTTAATTATTTGACTAAAATGCCAATGTATGTCAGAGCGTCATCAATAGCATAAATATTAGGTGCGAAATCAAGCGCTGTGCGCTATTGCCTTTTGTAATTAAGACCTTATAATTACATACTCATGCAAGCCAATATTGTCTACTTCGATGTAGGATACATGTGAACGTTTGGCACATCTACATCGATGTAGGCCCTCACGTGGACGCTGCAGGAGCTCATTGTCATGCCGAAGGGAAACAGGGCATTGGCATCCAGTATCCTAAATAATTGAGGTAATTGCCGGGATGATGGGGAATGCTAATACGAGTAGCAGCTATTACTATTCAGTAGGGCTTTGTACTGCTAAGCGCTTTATTGGGGAAGAGATCAGGGGGCAGATGCGGCCTTTTCGAGGCAAAAGAGTTTTGTACGTGTAAATGTTGTTAGAGAATGTTGCTATTGAAATAAGAATCTATATGTAATTATAGTGGGTGGAATAAACGATTAAACAATTAAAAACGCGAAAAAGCGGATCTCGTCGAAACACGATGACATTCACGAATGATTTCTCGTACTTTTTCCTTTTGGTCTTTTGTTAAATTTTTTTTTTTCATCAATTTTAGACGCTAAAATGAAGCGCTAGTTTCAAATCTATTTTTTTTGCTGCAGAAGCTGCCAAACATCGTCGAGTAAGAGGATTTATATCCTATTCATCGGATTTAATGCGCCTTGCCGCTTGTGGAGAGAATTACGCCGACGATCCCATCATCAATATGAGAACCGAAAAATTATGTAAACAGCGTCGATGTTCAGAAATATTGGTTGCAACATTAAAAAGCTTAAAGCAAATGACTGGGAGAAATTTGTACCAGCTCATGACTTGAGTTTACACTGCCATTGAGCGTAATTAAACGATCAAGATTCTAATTTACGTCAGGGTTCTTGTTGTTATGTTATTTTGACAACTAAATAAATCCGACAATTAAGATGACTTCATGATGACGAAGTTGACTCGGCCGCTCGCGAAATAATTCACATTTCTCTCAATGTTTGATGAGGTGTCACACCCTCCATTCAGCTGCAGCATAATGCAGCATAAATGATCTATTGCAAACCTATTGAAAAATCGAGACCTATCCTCACCGCCATTGAAGGAAATCTAGAGCACGGCCACAATTTTTTATTTTGGGCTGCTTTTCGCGAAATATAATAATGCAGTAGAATAATTTTTCAGCAAATGTGGACTTGGCGGTCGCCCACCGGAATGCTAATAAAAAAGGAATTTTCTAATCAAGTCTGTGATACCTTTATGTAAAATTTTCTGAATTCAGGAAAGGAAAAACCACATGCAACAAGTGAAAAAATTTCAAATAAGAGATTTGGTATCAGCTGACAATTTGTAAATTTCTGACACAGGCCCTTTGTATCGCTAATATAAAGTTAAATCTCAAATATCTTGTATACGCTCTTTATTTTCGGCCGCTGCTGCTCGTGCGGCTTGAACAAGAAGTTTGACTACAAAAGTTGAGCACAACTTGCGGCTACCGCCTTCGTCAGGCCTCGGCATCAATATAAGGTTGCGAATTCCTTATCAAAGAAACGTCGTCGTCGACCGTGAAAAAGGAAGGAAATCTTCGAAAACTTCCAGCGTATATGTGCCGACTTGGACTGCTCGCAAGATAGCCGTGTGAGTCACAGAACGGAAGATCTATTGATACACCAGGCAAACCGATGCACGTCTCAATATTCGAATATTGGCCTATAATATTATAGTATCCAATAGGGCAAAAAAACGAATGCGTCGTTCATAATTGTTTATGAAACTATAAAATATTACAACATCTTTTACGTAAAATATTTGACTTTGTTGATAATAACACACAAACTTTTAATCTCTTCCCTTTACATTAATTAGTAGATAAAAGTATATGCATCGGGCACGTAAGACAACTAGGATATTGACAGGATACATAGGCATCTGGTAGGAGTTTATTTCGATAGAATCAATGGTCAGTTTTTTAAAGGGAATTCAATATAGAATAAGTGCTACACATTAGGTTGGAAAAGTTACAGCGATGCCTTGTCTCGAAGCAGCAATTCACTGAAACTTGCTTGATCATTTGAGCGAATGATGATAGTTGGCACAAATTAGACTAAATGAATTTATCAATAAACCTGTAATCTGATTTAATTATTTTATTGGCTTATTTGGCTACTATTGCATTAAATGAATCCTAGAAGCGTTCAAGATAATAGTTTTCGGTGAAGCAGGTCTTACTTTCAACTTCAAAGGGATAACAGTTTTTCGATTAAAATTTGTTAATAATAAGTAGGCAGTTGGATAAAAATCACCAATTAACATACATATAACTTTCTTAGAATAAGCACTAATTTTTCCAAAACCACTAATTAGCAAATTAGTCATGAGTCGTTCTGTACTTTTGACGACTTCATCACAAATGCTTCACAAGATCACGTTCGATAACTCGTACAAGATTGTCTTATAACACATAGGCGGCGACGTTCTTGGTAACGTCTTGACAACAACTACCAAGATGTTGCAGGACAAATGAAGTAAATTATCTGACCATCAAAGCTGCAGAGGCCTATCTTATTACCTAAAGATGTAGCGTATACCGTCGCCTATGTTCTGGTCGCCAATAAATGATCAACTTGCTTAGCGCGTGTTTTCGAACAAATACTCAATTAATTTAAGTAATTATTTTAAATCAATTTACTTTTATTGAGATTAGTAATTTCACTACAAGGGCATTTATAACATTTTTCAAGTTCCAAGCATTTACTTCCGTTGACCGCAGCAACATCACAGCTGTGATGAACTCAGTCCAGAGGCTGCAGTTGACGGCAGCGCGGCAAGGAATTGTGCCGTAAATCTACATTGAGCACAAGCGTCTCTTTATAAGATGCAGAGCTGGGAGGCAGGGTGCCTCCTTTTTGACATTTATTCAAGCGTTCGCTGTAGCTTTTCTGTTGAGACTCAGAAATATTCATGATGTGAGCCAATGAAGACGGGTCTCTCTTGGTCGTCACTTCCTGGCATCTCCTGCTGAAAGAATCAGGCAGGTTTTTGAGGAGGTCCATCACTTGTGAAAACTCCGGCACAAGTTGACTTTTGCAGGCCTCGTCATCGTTGCTGCCATCACTTGGGAAACCTGCACGTCAAGAAACAGAGCAACGCTTACGACCACGCCTTGCACGTTAAGTTTAAATTAGATACTCAATCTCGAGTTGAAGATACGTACGGACTCACGTTGACGGATCTTATGCATTTTTTCCAAGAACATCGTCTTGCATATGCTAGGAATAAAATATATTGATCACAGAAAATTCAAGTTTTCAAGTAATATTGTTAAATCTGGCGCATTTTCACATGTGAATTTTGAAAGAAAAAAATCAGGTGTAACGGCATGCACAACTAAAATTTTTCGCTTACTTTATCAAATTTTGCCAATGATGACCAATGAATTTATGAAATTTTTTGAAATAGATGATTAAGACATTAATGTGAGTGACAGTTTTGTTACCGCTTGATTGAAATATTTGTTTGCAACAACTAGCAGAATAAAGATAAAGTCAGGGAAATATGCAAATATGCAGGGCCGAATATGCAGATCGGCGGGCCTAATTGGCTTCCATTCAGCCTCCGGAGCTAATTTTATTCGAGATCTCATGCAATGCCGAAGCGGAAAAAACACGATCTAACTTAACTCAAAATATTTAATAGGTTTGATGTTGGATGAGTTCAAACATCTGGTTGTGATGATTTTAGAAATTAAATCTTTTATGGCAAGAACCGTAAACATTCCCATGGCGGGGCTAATAATGAAAATTTCAAAAATAAAATGCACGATCTTCTTTGAGTTGGAACCCTAGCGAGCAAAAGAAATTAATCATTAGATACGTTTGAGTTCTCAGTCAGAATCAAGCGATTAGACAGGAATACCCATTCACTCTTTTTTGTACTTCAAAACCTCAGAACACGAACCATTATTTTTTTTACTCGAAAACCACAGAACATGGACCATTTCTAATTTATTTACTCGAAAACCAGCGAACCTGAACAAATTCTAATTTCTTAAATCGAAAACCACAAAAACTTGACCCATTTTAATTTTTTACCTCGAAAACCGAAGAACCTGAACCCTTTCTAATTTTTTACTCGACAACAGCAGAACCTGAACCAATTCCAATTTGTTAAATTGAAATCTACAAAATTTGGACCCATTTCAATATTTAACTTGAAAATCGGAAAACCTGAACCAATACAAATTTTTTACTCGAAATCCACGCAGCCGCCTCACCGGAGGTCGTAGAGGCCCAGGAGCTGCCCGAGGATCCCTCGCCCTCGTAGGCGTAGGCGCGGAGGTCGTCCGGCGCGGTCGTCTGCTCAGCGGGACTGGTGCAGGCGCTCGAGCACCGACGCAGGAGGCCCTGAACGGTGTCGTTACGATGCTTTACTGCAACGTCAGTCCCACAAATTTGTTATGCGTTTCCCCGTGAAAATTCGACAACACTTTTTTGCGCAAAGTTCGAGACTAACTAAACCTTAGCAACTAATGATGGAAATTCTACCGCTCCTCGGAGCGCTGTCCTCGGGATTGAATTCAAAGCTTATGTTTACTATTAAAAAAAATTTCCCGCTTGACGAGAGAAAATACTGCCGACATCTTGACTTGGAGTTTGCGGTCAGCATTGAAATTTTAAGAGAAAATTGAAAAAAGTTCCTTATGGACGGATTTTATTGTTGACTTACGCAAGTAGCATATTGGACTTTATTTTAAAGAGATTATGAAACTTCTGTTTTCGAATTCGTGCATCCACTCAAGCGTTGGCAGTTCTGAATTGCTATGAAACTCGCGTTGAAATGCACGTGACATCGAAAATTGTGATAAAAGAAAGCAGCTCGCAGCCGTAGAGACAGCTTCATATCGTATTTATGTTGCGTTTCTTCCTACTCTAACCGTGGAGCCGTTATGCTGAAAGTTTTTTATATATTACAAGATGCATTGAGTAAATCCTTGAAAAAATAAACAAAATGCGTGGAGTAAGTCTATTTGAAAACGCATTCAAATAATATCATCGAACAACGTATAGAACTTTGAATGGAAATCTTTCAATGCGCCTCAATTACATTAATATAGTATGACAAATTTGATTGGAGTGAAATTTCTTGTCTGTGCGACAATGTAAGCTAAATTCGACTAATAAGCTAGAATAATGGAGCCAAATATCAGCTCTGCCCTGACACTGTCATGACCACGTGTGAGAAATTGTTATTATAAATTAAGTATTGATTATTTCTTAAAATTCACCACAGTAAATGTTGTAAAGATCAATAACAGTTATACATTTTTAAATCGTCCCGCATTATTTTACTCAGGAATCGAACTAAACTTGATGGGGTATCGTTTAATTTCATCGCGACGACTTTATTCCAAAGACAGCCACGTATCTTTTTAATCAGGTTTAAATCTAACAATCTAGTGTTGGCGCGACGAAAGAATAATAATCCTATCAGCAATAGAATAAGAACTAAAATTTAATGTAAACAAGTAACAGAAAAGCGTCGGAGTAATACGATCTGAAATAACGGAGCAGTATTTAACAATAAAAATGCTAAATGCTGAAATAAAAACACAAATGTAATTTGTGTCTGTAATATTGCGCAAAAATTGAAAGCTACTTATTTAACTTATGATTATGCTCCTCGTATACTGATTCCAAATAATGACTCTGCGGACTAAACTAAAATAATACTACGATAATAACTTAATTAATCATGAAGAAAAAATATGTATAAACTATCATTCCGATTACTTATTCCAATAGATTTCCGTTCAGTTACGCCACAGTTGGTCGAAATAAACAAGGACATATTTTAAGTTAATATGAAGAGGGGAAACCAACCGGACCTGAAGTAGCGCCGACGTCGGCCACCCCCTGCGAGATGCTGCATATCGTTCCTTCACCTTCAGCCCCAGCGTCGCCTCCGCAATTATGCAGCAGGCAAGTCTGCTTTATTTTGGCGGTAGGCTTCGCAGGATCAAGTTTGACGATTTGGAGTTTGGTGTTGCTGGAGGTCGTGGTCAAATGGAGGCATTGATGTGCAGGGGATGGCACTGAGATAACTAATTCTGATGCCGAAAGCGCTGTATCATCGACAAAGTCTTTCTTGTGGTACGAACATTTCGAGAGTTGGATATCTTCACAAACTTTCTTGCGCTTTCGTCGATGCTTTAAAACCAACAAAAATATTCCCATGGCTCCCAACGAGACTGAAATAAGAGGGAAATTCAATTTGTCTAAATATTTAAATTACAATTTGACTTTTTTTATAATATTTCAAGTTGTGTGTTCCTAAATATTTAACTATCGCGGTATTTATCAAGGGGAAAATGTGACTCTTGTTCCTCGAGAATGTAAAAGCAGTCAAGTGCAGACATTAAAAACGACCGCTTCCACTCGATCCTGCCGAGTTCCACGAATTACGAAATCATCCGATGCTAAAATCTACACAGATCTCACCACGTGTTTGGAAGTTGTAATAAAAAATAGGGGACACAATAAAATAAAATTTTTGCCAGTTACCACTTACGACCGTTGCAGTTTTTGCACGGCTTTCAGCTTAGAGCTGCTCTATGACGTAACTTAGCTGAGCTGTCAAGCCATTTGATGGAAGATTCGGCCGTTGGCCACCAGCACGGGCAGTAACCTTAATTAAAGTTTTCTTGGAGTCTCATACGCGGCCGGCCAGTAGTCCAGTTAAAACTTCGTTTTATTTATCTGCGTGCCATGCCACGCAATTCAAGGAAAAAGAATAATTCGTCTTCGAGGCTCATGAGGACATACTCGTGCTATGCTGCATGATGTTGCAAGTGAATGGTAAACCGGCAAAACGCAGCAAATTTTTCACAGCAAGGAAGATGTTCTTGCAGGAGGCAGTTTTGAAAGTTTTCTTGAAGATATTCGTGGTTATCTATGAGAAAAATCTATTTAAGCGACACATGATATACTCACAAAGTAGAGCCAGTGACACCAGTAGCCCGAGCAAGAGCAGCGGACTGACGTGCTCGCTTGCCATCTGCCGAGGCGTCGTCCATTCGCAGTAGCGGCCGCTACTCCAGGACCTGCAGGCGCAGCGAAAGCCAACCTCCCCGTCCAGTTCTTCGGCCCAACTGAAAGACGAGTCCAAAACTGGTGCCACGGTCCCGTTCGTCAAGTAAGGCATATCAGGCGGCAAGATAATTTTCTCTGGTGTTTGTAATTCACTGTCATCGTCTCCTGATGATCTTAGTTGCCGCTTGAGGTCCAATTTGTTGTTTATATGTCTTTCATGTTCACGGTATTCGGAAAATTTCATGGGAAATCGAACAAAATTCCTCGCATAAAGTATTTTTCTTCTTCGGCCAGCGTCTCCGGATGATCTTGGTGTGAGGCTCCGCGACGGGAATTTGGTCGATCGCAGTGTTCGTTTGAGTGTGGGGAACGAGGGCGCTTCCTCGGTCCGATGTGAGGGAGTGGCCAGAGGGACGGGCACGCAAGAGCCTCCGTGCAGGCAGGGAGCAGACACGCAGGGATCCACGGGTTGGCATTTGCCTGATCCAAGACGATGGCCAGCTGGACATCTGTGGAGAAATAACATATCCGCTATTGAAAAGAAATGGAACAGAGGAAATTCAGAAGAATATGGAAAAATCCATGGCCAAGTATAAAATGATGTTCTATTTCATGATCGGTTGATTGCAAATAATTGGAAAATAGTAAAACTAAAATGCATTTATATGAACACAGCTCCTTTTTTTGTAATTCCCATTTCAATAATTGGTAAAAAATTAAAGTACCTCGGATGACGAATACATCAGTAAAAATGAATTGGTCAAATACACATAAAAGGAATCTCGAAAAAATTCTCCATAAATATTTGTTCGATATGACAAAATGTCATTTAGTTTGATCAAATATTTATTTCTTTGACCCAGTTGATTGATCCAACAGATTCACAAACAAAAGGTTGGGCTAATTATATTATAGACAATATATATATGAATCGAATTAGAACATGAACTACGGATCATCAATCAGGAAATTGCAGCAAAAGTAAGACTGGTTTATATTTTAGACGCTGTAATTTAGACTTTTTGCGTTCTTCTTCAAAGATCACATGGCTTTCTAGAGCTTTTAAACCGAAAGTGAGCGTTCAAGGGATTATCTTTCCCTTCCAAATTTGCACTCTGGCTGCCATGCAGACTTCGCAAGAGGCAAAGAGAAAGCACCATAGAAGTTCTTTGATGTATTCACTCCCGATGCAGTGACGTGGCATCAAAAGCAGAAACGCGGAGACGACAGAATGAGCCTGACACCGAACGACGTGCATCTACAATGATGCACGAGTGCATGTATTAAAAGGGGGACACAATGATGCCGGAGTGCATGTACCCAAATGGTACCGCAATGATGCAAGAGTGCATGTACTAAAAGGGGGACACAATGATGCATGTACTAAAAGGGGGACACAATGATGCCGGAGTGCATGTATCCAAATGGTACCGCAATGATGAGAGATTGCATGTACTAAAAGGGGGACACAATGATGCATGTACTGAAAGGAGGGCACAATGATGACGGAGAGCATGTACCCAAATGGTACCGCAATGATGCAAGAGTGCATGTACGCAAATGGTGCAAGGTTTATTCATATTAAATGAAAGAAACAGAAAGATTGCATTGTACAAGGGTTTTCTTAGAATTATCGAGTTCACGAGGAATTTAATGATTTTTTAACAAAATGAAATTCCCATTCCCTACGGGATTGGTTGGCTTGAGTTCGCCTTTTTTTACCTTGAACGACGAACGTGGAAGAACAGCATCAAAGGATCTTTTTAACTTACAATTTTCTACAGTTTTTTTTAACTTACTTTTCAACTCTCTATTTTATTCAAATTTACAATGGATTTAACCATTAATTTCCGCCTTGAAATTATTGAATATGACTAGACTAGCTACTATGAAATTTATGTTGTGACGGCACAAGTACAACTCTTCCTGCAATTAGTATTCTATTTCAATAATATTTCTGTAACAGGAATAATAATACTAAAAACAGTTGCGCATGCATACATAAAACAACACAAATAATAATTACAATAAAAATACAAAGAAGGATAATGATATACATGTCCATAAAAACATTACAATCACTGTAGGTGATCTGACCCGCAGATGAAGAAGTCCTATTCGTATCTAGTAATGACCTGATTTTTTAGAATAAAACTATTATAATCAGTAGGGTGATCTGACCAGCATTTATAGGAGTTCCATTGTGATGAAATTATAATTAATATTTATAGGAATAAAACTATAGTATAATCAATGGAGATAATCTGCCCTGCAGGTGTAGGAGCACCATTCTAATGTAATAATCACCGTTATGTTCTCATAATCATAAAAATATATAATAATTAGAAGAAGGATGTCTTACCCGCAGGTGTAGGAGCACCATTCTAATGTAATTATAATCAATGTTTTGTTATTATAATCATAATCATGTTATTATAATCATAATTATAAAATTATATAGTAATTAGAAGAAGGATGTCTGACCCGCAGGTGTAGGATCGCCATGTATCGACGCACAGGAGAGGCGCCCCGCAGGCAGCAGGACTGCAGGACGGCGGGGCCCGGCAGGAGGAGGACATGTTCTGCCAGGTGGTCACTTGGCCCCACCTCGTGCCGTTGAGCTCAGGTGGTAGCGGCAGCTGGTGACCGTCCACACGCACGTCCGAAATGCAGCCTAACAGAAACAGGGACTGACACATGCAGCGCCACAAAACTAATAACCTGCATTAAAAAAACTACATAGCTAAAATTAGGTAAAATAAATACGATATTTAAAGAATAATTAGCAAATTTAGAGCCTGATGATAGTTCTGCAATTACTCATGATGTCTCCATGCTGCTGCTAGTCATCAGGAGAGTCAATCATCTTTCAGGAGAGCGCGTTGCATTTTGAAAATATAATTTAAATATCACAATTTAATGGCATAAATTTTCGAACATACGGCATATCATGAACCGTGATTTAAACACGCACATTAGCAAAATAAATAATAAATTCTCACTTTGATAGAAGTCCTCCTCGATGCTGAGGACGTTGATGCCGGCGAAGGAAGGCAGGCCGCCCATGCAGATGCCGTCCTGCTTGTCCACAAGGAGGTTGTGGGGAGACGTCAGGCGCTGGGCTGACGTTGTCAACATCAGAAGACTTTCGTTGCGCTGACGTGCGTCGTCAGCTGCGTCAACCTCGAGCAGGAGCTCATGGCCAAACCTGTGAGCTGACACCGTATGCCACTGACCATCGCTGACGAGATCTGACGTCAGACATGCCTCGGACACAGGGCTTATGGGAGAGCCTCGGGCAGCGGCTTTGTAGGCCGCCACTCCCTTGATGAAGGCGCACAGCTTTCCTCCCTCGAACTGACATGCAAAAGGAACAATAATTCGTAAGAATAAGTAAAATAGTTTACAAAATGATTAAATTTGGGCCTAAAAAGCACAAATAATGGATTAATTTAAAACAATAGTTCGTAAAAATAAGTGAAATAGTTCACAAAATGATCAAACTTGAGCCAAAAAAGCACAAATAATGGATTAATTTCAAACTTGCGTCATTGCCGGGAATGCATTTGCTAAACAAAAAAAAACTTATTGTAATATTGGGGACAACATCAGATGAAAATGTTAAGTGAAATTTTTCTACAAAAACATAAACAACCTTCAAGAGAAATGCTGCAGTTTGATGATGCGCAGAGAGCTGCAGAAGGAGTCCGGTTTTCCTGCGGGTGCGGACCCGGAGCTGCAGGCTGGTGGCCATTGGGTCCGGCGTGAAGGACACGGCCAGCTTTGCGTAACTGCCGCGCTCGAGGGACACTTGCCGGGTCGTCTGCTCACATCGCGGGCCTTCGAAGCCCGGGGCACATGAGCAAGAGACTTGGCTCTTGATGCCCCCCACGCAGCGGCCACGGGCCCCACAGTCGATTTTTTTATCCACACAGGCGTTGTCTTGAATCTGGCAGCCTGGTGACGTCTGCCAGCCGTGCGAAACGTGGCCTAAGTCCATCAACTTTTGGACAAAAACGAGCGGAATTGAAACTATTTCATACGTTGCATATTATCTGGTGGATGTTTATTAAAAGTATAGAATTTTTTTCTTTAATGATTACGTATTAAGGTATTAGATTGCTTGAAAGAAGGTCAGTAACTTACGTTGCCATTTAGACGCAGGTGGGAGATGCAGCCTTTAAAGCCGGTGCTAGTGACACCATCTGAATCCAGTGAATCTGACCCAGATGTCTTGGGCTTATTTCGGGCCTCAGGGGACGCCTGAGCCCGGCCACCGAGCTGTAAAACGCCTGAATGGGCCCAGAAAAAGACGTCATGCGGGTCCCACTTGGCATGGGCCACGCAGTGTTGCCCAGCTTCCTGGTCTTGATTCTGCCAGCCTCTGGCACAGCGGTCCACCATAACTGACAACCCCTGGCACGAAAATCACAAAATATTGATTAAACATACTTTTTTGAAAAAAATTAACGCCAGAATTTTCTATGTGAAACCTTACACGTGTAAGTGAGGGAAAAACAATTCGACGAAATTAAAAGGGTAGTATAAATGACAACGAGCAAATGACTTGATATAAAATCGACAATTCAAGGGTTACATAAGAGAATAATATAAATACAGCTTTATCAGACGGAAAGAAAAAAGCATTTTTCCAGCTATATTCATACAACATTTGAGTTGCCTTAAAACCTCTTTGTTGACTTTACCTCTTCTTTCAGCTGAAGGTGAACTTCATGCCACTTCCCATCGCTAAGAACTTTTGTGGAATTGACAGCAGCAACAATTTTTTTCCCATTTGGTCCCACAATGATGGCTTGCAGCCGCCCCTGCACGAGTTGGACGGCGAGGGCGGCTCTCTGCCGACGACGTACAGAGCTTCGTGCAGACGTCACGTCATCGTTGTCACTGCGGCTCAAGGGCTCAGGCAGGACCGAGTTTCTCCTCGCCAACGAGCCCGAGTACAAGATCATGCCGGTGTCTTGTGTCGTCAGGAAGCTCAAGCTGATGAGACTGGGAGGGCACGGATGCATGGGGGACAACCAAGCCCAGCCAGACCCAGAAAAGGAACGGGTCGCAATTTTGCAGAACGGTCCTATTGTGTGTCCAGGACAAACGCATCTGGAATTATTTAACGAAAAGACTGGTATAATTATTGAAATTCAGTGGGAGTCCAAAAGCTCATCGGACGTTGGACGAAGATCTATAGTTTTTTCAAACAAAGCTTCATATAGATCTTTAATGTATATAAGCATACACGGGGCTCAGTATTTGACTAAAACATTCCCTTCATCACAATGCATTACATTCTGTCAAAGAAACGATCTTTTTCTGGGGCACTAGTGATCTTTAATTAATCATCAAAATAATTTGGGTATAAATTCAAGTAGCAACTGCGTCTTCTCATTGTGATTGATTTTCATACTTAAAACTGTCATATTCATGGGTAAATTGATTTCATTAAATTTTTAAATTAACCAAAAGTCTTACGTGTCTGTCAAAATAAAACCTGCATTAACGCACCTTTTGTAAACTTTTCATCTAGCAAAATTTTGCGTAACAAAGAACGTTTTAAGCCTAGATGAATAATTAAATACCGAAGTTAAAGCTGCATCACCACACAATTGTACATTAAGCGTGATGAGTAGAAGGATTAACGAAAAATGGAAAAAATTTTAAAACCGCAAATACGCAGAGCAACGGTGTAACGGTCATGTGGATATCGGGCATACGATCAAGAGGATATCGGGCACACGGTCATGTGGATATCGGGCACTTGGTCATGTGGATATCGGGCACACGATCAAGTGGATATCGGGCACTTGGTCATGTGGATATCGGGCACACGGTCAAGTGGATATCGGGCACACGGTCATGTGGATATCGGGCACACGGTCAAGAGGATATCGGGCACACGGTCATGTGGATATCGGGCACTTGGTCATGTGGATATCGGGCACTTGGTCATGTGGATATCGGGCACACGGTCAAGTGGATATCGGGCACACGGTCATGTGGATATCGGGCACACGGTCAAGTGGATACCGGGCACACGGTCATGTGGATATCGGGAACTTGGTCATGTGGATATCGGGCACACGGTCAAGTGGATATCGGGCACTTGGTCATGCGGATATCGGGCACACGGTCAAGTGGATATCGGGCACACGGTCATGTGGATATCGGGTACACGGTCAAGTGGATATCGGGCACTTGGTCATGTGGATATCGGGCACACGGTTATGTGGATATCGGGCACACGGTCATTTGGATATCGGGCACACGGTCATGTGGATATTGGGCACATGGTCATGTGGATATCGGGCACACTCTCAAGTGGATATCGGGCACACGGTCATGTGGATATCGGGCACACGGTCATGTGGATAACGGGCACACGGTCATGTGGATATCGGGCACACGGTCATGTGAATATCGGGCGCACGATCATGTGGATATCGGGCACACGGTCATGTGGATATCGAGCACACTGTCATGTGGATATCGGACACGCAGTCATGTACATATCGGGCACACGGTCATGTGGATATCGGACACGCAGTCATGTGGATATCGGGCACACGGTCATTTGGATATCGGGCACACGGTCATTTGGATATCGGGCACACGGTCATGTGGATATCGGGCACACGGTCATGTGGATATCGGTCATACGATTTATACAGAGGAAGTCAACCATAAGCTTGACATTCTTATAATCATAGTAATTAAGCAGTCATTTTACCCAATTTTGGAGCGGCTATTTAATTAAATAACTTCACACATTTCATTCAGATTTAAAATGCCATAATGAATTCCTGATTGTTTCCTAGGATAACATAACAATCATAACACATTGCTAATAAAAGGAAATGCTTACTTACTCTTTACTTGGCTGCAACAAGTCATTTTAATAACAACAAACTTGTGCAAAATTATTTTTCTGTTACTAGGACACGAAGGAATAGTTTAGTATGGCTGCATAAGTTTCGCGGATATAATAAAATTTGGATATGTCAAAACTTAGAAGTGCATGGCTAATAAACATCAATTAACTTTACGCAGGATAAATGATCCTAGTGAAATCATTTTCCAGCTGAACGATTTAAATAAGTAGCGCAAATGAACAAATTAACAATTGATGAGAGTGATTATCTTTATGCTTAATGAGGTTCAGAGCAAAGAGCGGAACAAAGTCTGTTTTAATGAGTCGAAAAAAGTGGCCACTGCATGATGAATAAGCTCCTTGCAGTAATTAACGGCTTAATTATTAATGCCCTGGTTAATAATGACGCGGGTAAATCGTGATTTCGAAACAATTATAGTTTAGAGCACTTTTCTCAGAGTTTGAGCTGCAATTAACAGGAAATGAAGAAATGAATTATTTCATGGCTCGATCCTTTTTTCGATTGGATCCATGCTTGGATCCAATCTTGGATGCGATTTATATTAAAAATCTTTTTATGATTGCATTTTATTTTCATGATTGGACCCTTCATAGGCATTTTCTAAAAATGTTGCATATGGTACAAAAAGTAGCATAAATTTTAATTTAAAACTCACCGTTGTCCTCGCTGGAATGTGCCGCAGCGGCCGCCGTTGAGGCAGGCGTCGGGGCCGCAGGTTCCTGTAGGAGGCGAGCCCAGAGACGACGACATCGTCACGCTCCCTGACGGTGAGTGCAGGTGGCAGACGAGGGGGCGTGACAGGCGAGGTGTCACTAGGGCACTGTTGTTATTGTCAACAACCTGAGCGGAAAAAAAAACTAATCGATAAATATTCTATCGTAATTCAGTTGAAGAATATGAAAGAATATCAGCGCTGTGAAAAAATGAAAAAATGTGGAAGATTTTTCTGATTTTCTGTGTATTTTCTAAGATGATTTTCCAACAATATTAGCGAAATTTGTTAATCAAATAATGATAAACCTGACAGTAAAATTTCGCTGATAATTTCAAGGTGCACTTGAGCTGGTAATTTACCTCGGAAGAAGACAAATTGCGAGAAAAATAGATTAAATTTGTCGATAGACTTCCTCTCTCAAGTTTAACAAAAATTACAGTCGCTTCTAGACTGCTGACGAAAAAAAAATTTGATTTTGCTTAGATCAGAAGAATGACGTCACCTGAATCAGAGGATTGGAACTAGACTAAGCCTTATTTATTGTAAAGGGATGGGAGGTTGTCCTTGATTGGATGACCGGACCTATCGGCTGAAGGCCGGCAGGCGATGAACAATGAAGACGAGCCCGTCTAGAGGTGATTGCGACTCAGGATGTCATGACGACGAACAACTTTCGGACACCAACGACTTAATTGGCAGGGTTAAGTTCTGAGGACGTGTGAAGTGCCTGCAGCGGACCGGTTGTGGACGTACCTGCAGCGGAACGGTTGTGGACGTACCTGCAGCGGAACGGTTGTGGACGTACCTGCAGCGGAACGGTTGTGGACGTACCTGCAGCGGAACGGTTGTAGACGTACCTGCAGCGGAACGGTTGTGGACGTACCTGCAGCGGAACGGTCGTGGACGCTAGAGACGTTGCTGACGATGAAGTCCATGTAACAGGCGGCGAACTGAAGGAGAAGTGCGATGGGAAAACCTGAGCCTCGTCGTCTAAAAAGACATTTTTATTCGTTGCGTCTTCGATCTGTTCCGAAGAAAAAAAAACACGCAATGTGGCAATGAGTGTTCAATTTAATTAATCATTCGACATATAAACAATTATGTTTACGACATGGCTTTAGCAGAAATTTATGTCACTGCCTCTTCGTTCGCCGCTTTTAGCGAGCGAAGGTTGGTTGATGCTCATTGCGTAAAAATGCATGAGATTTGTGGTTCGTTATTGTCCGTTAGTGATGTTTTTTATATAGTGGCTATAGACTGGTTCAGTTAGGCGGGAATCGAGATCATTTGTGATGTCTCTGTATGTCTTTACACCAAGATACTAGACGCTGACTGAACATAAAATATTTCTTGTCATCTTTACTCGGGAGAAGTGGAGTATTTAGACGCTCGCAGGCCTGAGGCCATACTTTCAAAAATCGCAGCAGTAAGTGAACGTAAGTACTTACGCTCTATTTCTTGTCCATGATTGGTGGATTTTGCTTAAAAGGCCGTCAATGGTTGGTTCATGAACATACGATCTCTTAACTTTTTAGCCCATTTTCTAATTTATGGAAAAAATGCCCTATTGTGCTTGCCGTGCTCGCCATGTCCGTCCGTCCGTCTGTTCGTCTGTCTGTCCGTCCGTGACTTCAAGTTTTCGTCGACGAGAAAATGCGCTCTCTTTCACTCACTGCAGTGAGTACTGAGTTGTATTTTTTTTGAAAGTATAGGCCCTGGCATGCAAGCAGCGCAGAAAAAAGCGCTTGCATTTTTGGACGATGCACGTACTGACGCAAGGTTAAAAAGATTAAAGACACATTTCCATCAAATCGAACAGAAATTTATAGTAAAGCTGTAAAAACCCATGCAAAATAAGTACTTAATGAATAAGGAATAGTTACTCACTTCGTTTATATGTAGACCGATGAGACCTTGCAGTTTAATGGCGTCCATGTATGTGCCATCGTCCAATTTCGCCGAGAGCCAAAGTCGCGTCGACGGTTGGTTATCGTACCCAGACCACGATGCATCGTCGCTCCCCTTAGACCCATTTTTAAAAATATTTCCTCGGTTTTGAGAGTTGTCAAAATTTGATGTGGTGGACTGGGACTGGTCAATGGGATTTGATGGGATTTCTTGCTGGTTAATGTGGTCGGCAACCTGGTTCACGTTGGTCCCCGAGTAGTCTTCAGTCTGGTACTTGGCTGTGTATTTGTTAGACAAATGTGGTTCGACGTCTTGCATACCCTTGCTGTCGTCAGAAAGACTGACAACCTCCACAGATATGATGAACTCCTTGAGGTGCTGATTCACTGCATCCAACAACGTGCCCAGCATACCACCGCCCAGCTTATGAATGAAAATCCGCGCGTTAAACCACTGGAATTACACTGATTATAATCTTCAGTATCTATGAGGTAATTTTTTAATGTAATGTATTCGTTATATTTTACTCAGGGTGAAATGCTAAGTAACATGCTTGGGCTGGGTACAATAAGTACCAAAAGTTACAAGACAAGCAACACTGCGTGAAGCTAAGGTATCATAACTCACGGAAGGAGTCCAGTGGGCAGTGAGTTGCTGTGCAGTGACGGGGTACAGCGTCAGCTGGACGGCGTGTGTGAGGGCGGTCTGGTCCAGCTCACGGACCAGCACAGACACGTTCGCGGCTACGTTGTGCTGCTGCCACAGCGAGTCAGATACGCTCAGGAACAATTCATACCTGCGATACATGATCAAACAACCTTATGACCGTGCCTGAAAAATTAAATGACACGCAAAATGTATGAAGATTAGGCCGAGCACGACACATTTAAACGCCTTAACGTAAATAAAAGGTGCACAAATTCGGCAACCAGTATTTGCAAAACGCAAGATTGATCTCGATAATGTCTGTTGGTGACGGTAAAATAAAAATTGAAGCTCGTACATCATCAGTAATTAGTAGAAGAGATTATTTGGATAGAGGCAACGTGTGTGCATCGCAATTACATTAGAGACGAAGAACAAAATAATGTAGGAGCATGTGCCTGCATTTCTTGCAAAGGTGTTTTGATGAGTGAATCGGTATATATACTTGTGATTGCAAGGTGACATCAACATTTTTGTGAACAAAAAGAGCAAATGACGATGGGCTTGAAAAAACAATGCTGACCGTCCTTCCCTGACGTGGGCGGAGGAGTACAGCTGCCCTGTGGAGTTGTCGAGGCTGAAGAGAGGATGGGGGGCGCCGCGCCACGAGAAGCTCTTGTCCCTAAGGTCGTAGTCGTCGGGGTCGTCAACGTACACGCGCCCGAGGGATGCTTCGCCACTGCCTCCCTGACCAGGGCATGTCAGTTGCATGGCGATTAAGTGATAGTGGGAACTGCATGATGTGGCATTTGAGTGGCGACTAAATGAAGAGGTGAACAGATGTGGCATTTGGGAGACGACTAAATGAAGAGGCGAACAGATGAGTCATTTGGGAGACGACTAAATGAAGAGGTGAACAGATGAGTCATTTGAGTGACGACTGCTTGAAGAAATGTAAGTCTTGTATAGGATGATAGGTAGGTGAGAATTAGCGGCTGGCAGACGAGTTGAAAATTGAGGGCTTCAAGCCCATGAATGATCTTTAGCCAAGACCAACAAAAATTCTAGTAAAATCAAGATCGAAATGTAATTATAAGGTACTGACAAATGTTAATTAATTTTTATTACTTTTAAGTGGTAGATACTTAAATGAGAAAATAAAATACTCCTATAAGCAATACTCCTCAAATGTATGTTAATAAACAATTTTGGTGCTACTTTTCCAGCCACATTCTTATAGTAGTTACAAGGGGAACAATGAATCGTTCGTGTCTGTGAATGGGAGACATAACTTGAGGCGCTCTCACCCGCACTCAAGGTCAACCTGAGGCTTCTAAGTTCACTCAGCGGGCACATAACAAGAAGAAGTTCTCACCCGCGGTATCCAGAGGTGGACGGTCTTGGTGGCAGGCAGCATGGGGTTGTCGTTTGTGTCATCAACATGAAGCACCAGCGGGTGTACTGCGGACAACCCTCCAGCATCTCTCACCAGAACCTGAGTTGCGACAACATTCGGCAAAATAGTTTGAGTAATAGTTTGACTAGGCAAAATAGTTTGAGTACATTTCATTGTAGTACAGAATGTGAATAAACACGGATGATTTCAGTCGAAAACCAGTGAAAGCAATCATACGAAAGGATCGAAAATTTATAGAAGCTCTGACAAGGCACAATCAGTCTCTCAGTATGTTTAATACTCATGATATATAAAAGTATCAATCTTTCCAGGATATGGAATAAGATTGAGAAACATAGCATATGAGATAATAGAACAGATCGAGAGAACTAAGACGTAGTTATAATAATCTTCTGTGAGGCAAAATAAAAAGATTCACCCAGGCACTTATGGAAACCGAAAGCTAGTACCTAGGATAAAACAATGTTTGCTTGCTGTGCATGTTGCTTCCAGATTTTGATTATAAAGACTAAAACAACGAAAGAAGGAACTATGAAGCGTTCTATCTTATGAGTATTAAACAATTTTTGATGAACAACTTTATGAGAATAAGCAAAGATTCCAATGAATGCACATTGCAGTACAATTCTTTTAACTTGTTTGGAAAACGGTAAAACAAATCGATGTAAGCTATAAACTCACTTGATGAATAAATCTATTTCCCAAGTGTAACTTTTATTTAATCTAAGGAAGTGATTTTATTTTCCTTTATAAAAGATTTAATTTACTTTGACAAAGCGCAGTACTTTGTCATTAAATGTAAATGCTCGTAAAACACAATGTTGAACCTTATAGAGAAAATCTTGCTCGAATGTCAATTTATACTTCAAATACGTCTTCGATATTGCGACGTGAGCTCGTTTCGTCCCCAGTTTCAGGACCAAGATCCTTTCGAGCAGATTATATACGCATACAATATGCATTGCCTTAGATTTGGCACAAAGCAACTTCATTGTACTTCATTTGAATTCACTTGCCTGTACTCTCCTCAACTTGATATGGTGCACACGTGATTTGCTGGCATGTATTTCAAACTAATATGTCAGCATTTGAAATCGATGTTTGTTGAAAGTCAGCCATCGAATACCACTGCGCTGTTGGCTTGTTGAGATTTTCATTATTAATTAATTCTTGCATAGAAACGTCATCGGTAAAGTTATTCTCAATTTGAAGCTCGAGTCAATTCCCTTATTGAGGGCTTTTAGTCAACCTTTAATAAAGCATGCTTGCGCATTCCTCAACATTTGATCTTGAACAAGGATGGAATAGTCTAGCTCCTACAATTTAAAATAAATTGCAAGCGAGAAAGAGAGAACAAAATCCATTAGAAATAAAATCTTCAATTTTGCATAACAGTACATTTAACACTGCTCTACACGGGGGCATGTCATGGATTTTGTTATTGTTTAAGTGATCCCCCAGATAACTGATGAAACGCCTCTTCTTCTACTAGGACTGTAACATATCATGCTAGAAACTCAATAATTTGCAAAACTACATCTAAACCGGTGTGAAAATAGGAAGGAAAACTGCATCAGCGGGCTGTACCGAAAATATTATTTCATTCTGAAAATTCTATGCCTGAACTCATATTGTCGAATTCATTCTGCTCGTTAATCTATTACTTCAGATCCATTCAACACTTCTTATATTCCTATAGCACAGGTATGAAATATTGCATTACTGATGCGTACTTTTTCCTTTTATTTGAATCCGACTTCAATTGGCACACAGACCCGCAAGAAAAAGTTATTTTATATTATTAGGTGTTCATTTTACTTGACGCCAAACATTTCCATTATACGCATGCATTATTCTTTACGTCGCGGGGCTCACGCACCTGCACGACGACGGTCTTGTGGCTCTCCCTGTCGATGGGTCCAGCGGTCCAGAGCTCTGCGCCACCACGTCCGTGGTCAAACACTGATCCATACAAAGAACATCATAAATGCATGTAATAACGTTATTAATCAGTCGTTACATTTAATAGTTAAAAATTTCCCCCAAAAACTCTACATTTAAACATACGTATGTTTAATCACTATAAATTTGTTATGCACTATAATTTATTATTTTATTGGCAAATGCAGGAATGTGAGTGAGCGAAAATATATGGTCAAAACAACGAAAGCGATTAAACAGCATTCAATAGATTCATTATGATGAATATGACATCAAAAACAAGTGAATGAATCAATTTCTCCAGAGCAATTTTCTACTTGATGTCGGGCTCTTCATCGCTCACTCTCGTGGTCGAAAGTCACATTGAAAACAAAATGCATTATATTGCAGCTAATGCAACGATAACATAAAATTCTTATCCTTCCATTGCCTGGTAAGATGTACAGATTCAATCATAATCAATTTCCGATATACATCAATAAACTTCCGATTCCATGCAAGTTAGCGATTCAAAACGGTATGATTATCACTTATTTACCGCAACCAAAACAAGCACTAAGGGGCTAATTAGAAGATGAAGAACACGGACAAGAGAGAACTTTTATTACAAGACACGATATCTAAAATGTCAGAGATTGTTCGTTCCAGCGAGCTAAGGGAATGCACAAATGTTAACCCCTTTTTGTTCATTAGGATTAACTAGATAAAAAAATGTATCGTTGAAAATGTGCCAGAGAGTTTTCATTACTCATTTGGTCTAAAACAGGCGAAACGCTAAAATAATGTCATATATAATGACAATAACAACATCGACGACAGTTCTAGTTAAGTTAATAGACTTGGAACTTGTTTGGCCAGCAGAATAAATTGTCTAAAAATTGCGTGTAATATAAAGTTCTGAAAAATGTTTGAGTTTGAACCAAAGTTCAAAAATGCATCATCAAGAGAGCAAAACGACCAAAAATAATATGAATAATACAGATGCTCCCTCCTTTAGTCCCTCACACAAACTGGTGCAACTTAAATTAGAATTGAGGATGAAAAATTTTCCTAATTACGACCTCGTTTGATAACATAAAACGCGCTTTTAACGAGTCGATTGGCCATGCAATGAAGATTGAGAAGTAAATTTATTCCAATGATATATGTTTTTATAGCTAAGATCATCAATGAAGTTGAGAACAATGGAAGTGTACCGTTAATCATTTAGAAGAAAAATAATAGCACGTTTTGCGATAGATAAATAAATGAATAAAATATTGTGAAAAGTGAGGCAAATGTCCGAGCTTATTACGCGTCAAACTTCATACAACATCAGGGGATTCGCAGCAGAATTTTAATAATTAAAACATTGCTCTGAAGTCAGTTGTTCCTAATATTTCTATATGACAGTTTTAATATAGGCATCACGCATTAATATTAATAAAATTATGAGCAGCACGAAAAGGTAACATAAACTGGCATCAACACAGTTGACGTAAAGGACGTTTAAAGCGAATTACAACGGAGAAAAGTTAAATGGTATTTGAATATTTCTACTGCGTATTGGGATAATAATTTGATTGGACTATAATTTTTCTTTTGGACTGAAAATGTGGGCATGATTAGACACAAAGAAGTATATACCTGTAGTATAAAAATTGTTCGTGGAGAATTCTGAATTTTCATTAATATATGCGGTCCTGCCAATGTTACTCGTTAACTAGAATACTGCGGATAGATAGTCCAGATAAAAAATAAATTTTAGACTCTCTCTTTGTGGAGATCACTATAGTAAGCGTTACTAGCGTTGTTAAAAACAGAGATAATGTTGATTAATGTGGCTATTACATTCAAAGAACTTGGCTTTTGGTGAAAAATTATCCGGTCAAAAATCGTGCAATAGTTCAGCGGAGGCACGAGCGCATCTGTGGGCGAGATAGCACAGGCCCCGACCAAGATTGAGGTAAACTTTCAATGGACGATCATCGGAAACCGTTTGGGCGAGGCCGAGTGAGCGCAATGATTGCCTTCAAGCGATTGCAGATCGCGGGACGCGCGATAGCTCTGCCGTCCGCATCGTGGGCGTTGGAGGCATGGAGCCGGAGGCGGACAACAAAGATGATGGCCATCGAAGATTAGAAACTCATTAAAAATGCTCTAGAAAAACTAGTCCCAATCAGTGATCAGGGCTCATGAATCTAAGTCTACATTAGCAGTTGGACAGTGTCTGAAAATTTGTTATTGATCCGCATTTGGGGTTATAATAATTGTGAAAGTATTTAGTAAAAAGGTTAGAAAGCCCAGATGAACCGAGATAAAATCCCCCCGTGATTTAGATCAAGAGATACCGACAGGTAAATATCAAAGAACAACAAAAACATTGTTTTATTAATAAACAAGAAAACGGTTAGTCAATTATTTTCTTCCTTATTGGCGACTTAATTTAATAAAATTATTGTATTTAACCAAGCTAACTTACAAACTTTAAAAAGGGAGACAGTTCTATCGCTCACCTATTCTTCGTACAACATAACCACAAAAAACCCAAGAACATTTTTGATTTACTCAGCTATAAACAAACGCCCAAGCAAAGAGGATTGTGCTTCAGAACATCACGCTGTACAAATCAAGTAAGTTAAGGCGTGCAATTTTTAGAAGGAACGCCACTTTTCTGCGATGCGCACAATGCAATCGCGACAAGAAGTTCACTGCGTCAACTTCAGGGCCACGATCAATGGCAATCGTGTTAGACGAGCTTTCCGACAAACACTTGTGATACACCAGCGTCCCGACAAACATTTGCGTTTTACCAGCGTTCAGACAAACACTTGTGTTACTTCAGCGTTCTGACAAAGACTTGCGTTACTCCAAGGTTCCGAAAAACACTTGTGTTACACCAGCGTTCCTATAAACACTTGTGTTTCACAAGCGTTCAGACAAGCACTTGTGTTACTCCAGCGTTCTGACAAAGACGTACTTGCGTTACTCCAACGTTCCGACAAACACTTGTGATACACCAGCGTTCCGATAAACACTTGTGTTTCACAAGCGTTCCGATAAAAACTCTTGTTACATGCACCCAGCGTTCCGACAATGACTAGTTTTGCAATTTCTTGACTGAAACTCCACATCGCGAAAGCCGGGCCAACTTACGTCAACTGATGCAGGCCGAGAAATAGTAAAAATAGGAGCTGCCTGAACAAGTTCGAATCAATAATTCCTAACTTATATGGCTGATTTCAGTTCGAAGGAGAAATTTATTAATAGTGAAAGGAAGAAAAAATAAGAGATCACCAATAGAACAAGAAGTCGATTTTTTCGTGCTAAATATAAAGACTGCTCTATTATCTTAGCACATACTAGGCTGCTTAGTGTGTAACTATTCTATTATCTTAGCACTGACTGAGGCAGCTTGTGTAAATATTCTATTATCTTAGCACTGACTGAGGCAGCTTGTGTAAATATTCTATTATCTTAGCACTGACTGAGGCAGCTTGTGTAAATATTCTGTTATCTTAGCTCTGACTGATGCAGCTTATCTAAGTATTATTCTCTTATCTTAGCACTGACTGAGGCAGCTTATGTAAATATTATTCTAATATCTTAGCACTGACTGAGGCAGCTTATGTAAATATTATTCTAATATCTTAGCACTGACTGAGGCAGCTTTTGTAATTATTAGTCTAATATCTTAGCACTGACTTGGCAGCTGCTTGAGCTGGACCAGCTGGAGGACGTGAGCTGGATTGTTGGGCGCGAGGCTGAAGTTGAACGGAGGGCCGTGGCCCAGCGCCCACACGTCTCTGTCGGTGGCCTTCAGCACCCCGACCTGAGGGGCGAGTGGCGGGGGGGGGAGGGAAGGTGCTAATGTTATCTTATGATCACTCGAACTTACGACTAAACTAACTGGAGATCACTGAGTGAGAAACTAGATTCATAATATTCATTCGATAATTATAGCAACATACATATTGTCTTATTGTTTTGCAGTTATAGGCAGTATGTACAGAAAGTATTTGATCTACAGTTATGTGAACAAACCTCATGCTTATTGCCCAATATTTGAAACATTAGTAAATTGGCTCAGCTGATGGATGTGTATCACAAAATTGTCATATGCAGTGACAATAAAAAACTGAAAACTATTGCAACTGGTTGTTACCGCTTTATTATGAACAGTTCACAATTGACATTCTTGGCTAAATAAATCATAAATATTTGATTATTTTATAGATTTCTTACCTTGGTTGCCTGACTCTCTTCCGTGACGCGCATGAACGCAGGCATGACCACCACTTCCGGCGGACAGTCGTTGACGTCTGTGAGTGTGAGGGTGACGGTGGCCGTGGCAGAGAGAGGAGGAACTCCCCTGTCCACCGCGATGACTTTAATGGTGGTCACACCTGTGGCGGACACATGGTCGGCCTCCCTGTCCAGCTGAGACACCACGCGCACTGTGCCGCTTTTGTCCACCAGCAGAAAATTGTTCCACTTATCGTCCAGGTGATAGTCGATCTTCTGCGTGCCAACCTGGATGAGAAATAATGACGAAATTGTTAAAAAATATAACTCAGTACTTACTGCGGTGAGTGACAGAGAGCGCTTTTTCTCGTCGACGTAAACGTGAAATCACGGACAGATGGACGGTCAGACAGACGGACAGACAGACGGACATGACGAGCACAATAGGGCATTTTTTCAATAAATGAGAAAATGCGCTAAAAATGGATTATCGTCAAGCCAAACCGCTGAATCTCGTTTCGTCCAGGCGGTATAGTTGATCTTCTGCGTGCCCTCCTGGATGATGATGAGGAAAGACGAAATCGTTATTGTGGAGAGCTTCCCAAACATATCGGCTATCCATCAATTGTGGAGGCGATAGTGATAAGGAGAAACGTCTCAGAAACTATAGGTACAAAGCTTAATTGGGATCTTCAAAAAAAACACACACAACTTGCTCGCCAGCAAAATCATTAGCCCCTACAGACATGACATGCTAACAGGTGTACAGCAACAAGCCCTTCTTACCGGACACCCCTAAGTCTAATACAAAAAACTTACCGATAACCCACTGCGAAACCATTACACGTTGAAAAATGAGTTTACGCGTTCATTCGCGGCAAACGAGAGCTCCCTGATTCCACGAACTAGGTTTCATCCAAATGTGAAATTCATTTGTTTCAAATCTTCCATTAGGGACCATTACAGAGGGAATTTCAAGGAGCTGTACTCGAAAAGCCCTGATCCTCGAGATAGAAGGTAAATCTGGTACTCACGTCCACCGGCCTGGAATAATCATTAAATACACAAAATAGGCTTAATATTCTAATCAAGCAAAGCTCGATCACAAAACTACAAATCAGTCGGGGGATGTATGTCAGTATTTATCCTATGCATTTTTACATGTTGGAAATTGTGAAAATAAATGTAACATTTTTCTGATTTTATTTATCATCGCTACTTGCTCAGTAATTTAACGTCACTCAAAGCAAAAATGAACATTTTATTAGTGGCTCCGTTTCAAGAAAAATCCTCGTCGCACGAGCATTAGGATGAAATGCGGACAGAGGAACGGATCACCACGTACGTCCGGAATATATTCTTCGATAACATGCACACAAACATAGGAATTTCGGCTTGGCGAATTTCAACCTCAAACTGGCAGAAATTTATGCCATGAATTGAAAAATTCATCGCGGTTTCTAGTTGGGAAAGTCATGATATGCGAACCTGAAGCAGACATGTTACGATTAGATCAGAAATACACAAAAAATTTTAAAGCAATTTTTATAGGTCTCGGAGAAAACGAAAATTACAAGTGCTTCTGATATCGTAGGGAATTGCAACGCAACTTTTTACGGATAAGACAAAGCGTAAATATCTTAATTCAGAAAAAGTAATGATGCGCAGTAGAATATGTTTTTAAAGGCCGAGAGTATTTTTAAATAAGAAAAATTGCACATAGCAGACAAATTTTGTTATACGTTCTTATCTGCAATCCATACTTTTAGCAAAGAAAAAAATCACCGATGATCGGAGTGGGAGTCTTATTTGACACTATGATACATGCCTACTCCTACACACGTAATAACCAGCACACTAAATTTCATTTTGTTGACTTGAAATTTTTCATAATACCTGAAATCCTGATTCTGCCTCTAATCAGCAAGTGAGCCAATTGAACACAAGAGGGGGCCAATTGAACAAGTACAGCAAGTGGGCTAATTGAACTGGCTCTAAAGAATTGTAAATGACAAAATGACACTATATATATAGAATAATTGCAGGCAGAAGTAGGCCATGCGGAACAAGTTCGTTAATAGCTGATGAAAGTTGACGCAATCCTGTGATCCACACTAGGTTAAGGAAGATAAAAAAGTGAATTGCAAAAGCACCTCGGAGTTGAAAGAATTTAATGAACCTCCAAGACGCAAGCGTACGTAGTACATTAGTTGCAACGCAGGTAAAAAACGGAACGCGGATTAGACTGAAACGCAGTGTCACGGAATGGGAGTGTTCTGCCATCGTGACACGTATTAATTACATTCTCTCTGCATGGATATTCATCGGTCTACTCGTGCATGTATTTTGTACTGCAAAAATAAACAGATTATGAAATAATCTTTGCAAATTTTATGAAGAGAGTTCAATGATGAATAGTTACACTGAGTAGCCAGATACGAACGCCAAATCTTTCATTTGTTTATGATTTCGATAAAACGAAACTTGATTAAAATCCGCGATACATCACGAGTGTTTCCAGAATAAAAGCAACCCAACAACAGACATTACATCACTAGCTGTCGTTCTTTTTCAAAGCAAAACAATTAAGACAAAGCTTTATTCGGAGGCATAACACAGTGCGAACCTTCGCAAAAACTGCAAGCCTATATAAGCGCCTACATGCATAAATAAGTCACGCTGCTGCAGTCGTCAGTCACATCATAAAATCAAGCTCAGGTTGAGAGTGAGTATCATTGTCATAGTGGCGCTCACTCTCATTCACATGCCAACTTTCAACCCATTATGTCAAATGGCGTGAATGAGCAAGAGATAAGGCGATGAATGCTCAGCGAAAATTTTCTAGATTAACTGAGGCATTACACAAGGTAAATTTAAGAAGATGAAGATAAAATATTTTCACACGATTTATTCAAGAAGAAAATGTGGAAATATATGTGTAAGATAAAATCGACAATGAAATAAGTGTTAAAAATTGTAATTGTTTTCAATCAGAAATTTTATCGTTTGTTCCTCGGAAATGATTCGTAATTGCTTGGAGAGGGAGAGCGTGATATTCAAACAAAGGAATTTTCTTCCTTTAATTAGTTGAAAGTGAGGAATTCCTACGAAAGTTCTTCCCTCACTCCGTTAAAAGTGAGGAAGTCACCCGGAAGTTCTTCCCTCACTCCGTTAAAAGTGAGGAAGTCACACGGAAGTTCTTCCCTCACTCCGTTAAAAGTGAGGAAGTCACCCGGAAGTTCTTCCCTCATAGTTCTTCCCTCAATCCGTTAAAAGTGCAGAAGTCACACGGAAGTTCTTCCCTCTCTCCGTTAAAAGTGAGGAAGTCACACGGAAGTTCTTCCCTCACTCCGTTAAAAGTGACGAAGTCCTACAGAAGTTCTACCATCACGCTGCCTGAACAATTTGGTGTTCCTGAACTAGTAACAGGAACAAGAGTTGGTGCGAACAGTAGATAGGGAAGGATTAGCAAACACAAAACTAAACAGGAAGGCATAAGCTTGAACTGCATTATTAACAGAAACGTCATTTCAGCAAAGAATAGCCGTTTGATACACTAAAGATTCTTACTCGCCAAAATCAGAAAAATTTAGAGCTTGAACACAAATAAATGAAAATTCATAACAAGAAAAGAAATGTGCAGAAATTTCCTACATGTATTTACTAGTATCAACATATACTACAACCATGACGACTATTCGTAGCGTCCCATAAGTTTTCGTTCAAGTTCATTTTGTTATTTTATATTGTCCCAGAATTTTACGTGGCTGCATTTCATGAGCAATATGATGCACCAAGGAAGCATCGGGACGGTTTATTCGGCAACCTCGAGAATAAAGAGAAAATTTACAAGCCGCCTGAATTTCCGAAGAAATTTCGAAATGCGTAGGACGACATCGACGACGGCCGGAACAAATGCACGGCACGACTAGTAACTCAAGGGTGACACTGAGGGCACGTACTTTCCTGTGAGAATTCCCTCGAGCTCTAATAATTCATTCATTATTTTGAACCGCAGTTCGACCTTTGAGAAATGTTGAGTGAGAAGATAAGTTCGGGCATCGAGGAAGAGTCTACTTCTATTTTCTCGTCGACGAGGCAGGACGAGTTAAGAAAATAGTAGATTGAAAATTAAAGAGACCTGAAAGAGAGTCAATTACAATCCGATTACTCTTCGCCTAAAACTATTCCTGAAGTTTTGATCGCATTAGATTATAAAAAATTGAACGAGGAAAGGGGTTCTTTAGGAACTTCATAAAATATATATTCCTTCCGTGCCCCAAAACATCAGTAGTTGCAATGAGTTCATTTTTATGGAGTTAGAGGTAATAGAAGCGTATTCTATAAAAACGACCATGATAAAATAGAGCCTTTAGAATATTCCGATATATTTTCATGGTGATCGAGTTATTTCAAGCATCTCTAACGAGATAATATGGAAGCCGCGCTGAAACGATTTCTTTTAGAAAGCGTAACCAAAAAGACCACTTCTGGATATTTTCGTCCCGCGCCTTCATAAGAGGCTTTCACGCGAGCCTGTAATATAGACTTGCAATTGAAAAATAATATTTTTTCATCATATATGAGCGGTCAAGGTATATGAAATCTCGCTCGCAAATGATTCCGTTGACAAATTTAAAAAAATAAAATAAAGTGTTGACATGAAATTTAATTAGGTCCGAATGCAAGAAGGTTAAAGTTGATTCTGACGAGAATGCAAGTGAAACTTCAATGCTAAATAAACGAGGATTTTTACTGTGACGAACTGAATAATTGTTCATCACAGCAAACAAACTAGCCAAGGTAACCAAGCAAGGTATTTGCGACGTGTCGTTAGATTTAATATGTTGACTTTTCCATTAAGTCTGAAGAATTAGGAACTCGGGTAAAAGAAAAATACGCAAGACTACGTAAATGAGATTCAAGAAATTTGAAATCTTTCCAATATGAAATGTTGGAAATTATATTGTACTCCAAATTGACATTTATTTCAGAGACAAAAGTCCTTTAAACTTAAAAATAATTAAGTGCAGGGTTAGACACTGCCGGGTCAGGGCAGTAAACATTAAGGGACACAAATGTGTGATGTAAAACACACCTCGTCGTCCTTTATAAGAACACACCTCGTCCTCGTCATGTGCAGGCATGGAGACGAGGAGGGTGCCTGGGACGACGTCTTCCTTGACGGTGACGAAGGCCTCGTGACGCTGGAACTGCGGGTGGTTGTCGTTCACGTCCTTAAGGGTGACACTCACCCACGTCTGCGCCACGTGACGAGGGTCTGACCAGCCCCCAGGACCCTTCAGATGCCCACAAATTTAAGAACAGAAACGTGCAGAAAAACTGAAAGATTTTTGAATGTCTTACCAATACGGATCAATTGTACCAAACATATTTAGACATTATTTGCAGAGCATTACAACGATGAAAAAAATTCAGAGAGAAAGGCATCTCGTTTAAGCAAGTTCACATTTGAGTTTAGTTTAAAAAAATAATAAAGAATGTTATTCAAAGTTTGATTTACCGGCAGTTGAAATTTGAAATTTATAGTATCCAGAGCATTTTTAAGCACAAATGTTATTCAATTAGGATTGCAAAATTGACGTGCGACCTCATCGTCAAACGCCAGTAAATTTTTTATTATACGCTTTTATCCCCGACAACTGGAGTCCATGATTGTTCACGATAAAGTCTGCTCTCTCAGCCTTCTTTAGCTGAATTTAATGGTACACATGCGTGTAAATGACGATATACAGAATTTTATATACAACGGTAATTATTATACTAGATCATTTTTTCGGACCGTGAGCCTCGCGCTTTTGAAATTAAAAGAATTATAGCGAGCGTGCCTAGATGAGTTGCTGGCGATCGTTGGTCTCGATGCGTATCAATTCGTCGCAAATCAGTTTTGGAACGTTGATTTCAAATGTCTCTTCATTATAAGGTGCAAGGTATTGAAAGTTCGTTGATTGTAATTCAGGAAAAATTCTGTACCCAAGAATTTTGTTTTCACAACCAAGAAATAAGAATAATGTTCTTTGCCACCAAACATGGATGTCCAAATCACTCACTGATTCAAATATAATAACGAGCTCAGACGCAAAACCATATCTGAACACATGACAACTTATTGTTTATGAACAAAGCGAGTGTTACTTTATTGGTGAGAGTTCTCGGACGATATTTATAACATGCATATATATTGTTGAATTTAATAGCATTCAACGGACAACTTCGTGAGTTTACAGCACTTAAGAAGTTCAGAACTTGGGCAGTGAACTCTCATATAATATAATCATTATCCTCAAGCCTAACTTATTCCTCAAAGTGAATAATAACAAAAAATACTAAGAGAAAAAAGGAGTATTAAGAGGCTAAGCTATGAGCGGCATCGCGGAGAAGCCATAGAGGGCCAACGCTTCAGAGGCTCTTACGCTAGCCATTTGGGCGGCCTCATTAGTTTAACGAGAGCTCGCGATCTACACTTACTTTTGCAATGATTATGTAACTCATTTTAAAATGATCTCATTTGGGTCTGCAGCACGCGGGTTGCTTTTGTTAAAGCAACTTTAAGCAAAGTGCAGTTGACACTCAAAAGGCAATAGAAAATTAGAGGATTGCTAAAATAGAGTTGATATGAAGTGTCGTGGCTTAGAGAAGTCGGATAGCGCTCTCAGGAATCGCGTGACATTGATGGAAGACATCCAGAGAAGTGTGCAAGTTGCGTCCAAGTTAAATGGATACAGAGAAACGTGCTCAAGCCCATCAGTTACAGACGCAATACTGGCTCAAGAACCAAGCGCTGTTCACGAGTTGCGAGGTCTTGTGAGTGTGGAAGAATTGCAACTGTCGCCTTAGTTCTCATCACTAAAATGCTTAGATCCAGGCGCGTGGAAATTTAAGATCAAGCAACTGCTTCTTAGGAAGCGCTTCACTGAGCACAAATTTAATTTAGTGCGTTTACAATTTCAATCTCTGAAGTAGATATCCAAACAGATGCTGAAAGATACGGTGGTGGGTATATATTGTATTTATAAACAATGAAATCAAATGTGCATTATATTAGTATGAAGCTCTCAGGTATGGAGCGAATACTTTTAAACCTCGAAATACTGAAAAATTAATAAATAACAATTTTGCAGCATATTAGGGAAATAAAATTTTATAAGTTGAAGATCATTGCGAATATTCACGCCTAACAGACTTGCCGAAGAAAGAACAGCACACGACACGACACCGTACCATAAATCATCATGTAAGAACTGAGTTTAAAAAAAAATATATGATAAAAACCATAAATTTTGATACACAGCCAAAAATATAATAACTAATATGAAATGTTATAGCTAGTACTCATATGAAAACTAAGCCTTACCTTGTCAGTGACGCGGACCAAGAAGCGGAATCCGCGCCTGTGCGTCTCGTTCTCGTAATCAAGCGTCTTGGCCACGAAAAGTTTTCCCTGAACGGACGGGGGCGGCACTCGGCCAGGCCGTGCGCTCGTTTCCCTGCTCAGTTGGTCGTCGAGCTCCGCCAGGCGCTGGAAATTATCTCTGGTGTAGACGGAGAGGTCGCGGTCGTATGCAGACAGAATATCGCTCACTGTCTGGGCCTCCTTCACGTCAATCAAGTCAGTCGAGCTCGAGTTGCTGTCAGGTACGGGAGACTCGGTGGTCTTCATCGTGAATAAGTCCCAACCCCAGCCGCTCTCTTCGACTATCTGGTTGGTGATCGGAAGGAATACTCGTAAAATATTAGTATAATCTAGTTATAATCTGCAGTATGTGATAAAATTGCATGACTTGATACCTAATGCTAAAAAATCAGCAAAATAATGTTAAAGTGCAAAATATCAACACTGGAATTGAGTGGCACAAATTATAACTGTCAATGTCGAGTGAATGAAGGCAAGGGTTTGGTATAATTCTATGACCTAAAGTATTGTTAGCTACTGAAAGGAATACATCGAAAGTTACAAAAACAGTATTTCTTCAATGCCGTGATTATGGGCCTATTTCTTCAATGCCGACACTCCTATTCTGTTCTAGTAATGTTCTAAAGTATAAACTCAAAACAAAGCACAGGTGTCTGAGCTGAATTAAAAGAAAAATGAAACCTCATTTCTTGATTTCATTGTAATAACCCGAAGGCATAAAAATTGCAGAACTCTAAAATGGACTTTGTAAGCAACGTAACAACTAAGAAATTTACAAAAACTATTTTGAGCAACTAGTGCTACGGCTGAGTTAATCAACAAATAATGTATATCAAAAGAGAATAGTACGGTACTAGGAAATGAGGACCTCATAGAAGAAATAGTTGCTGACGTCAGCGTCAGTGACGACGAGGTCGAGGATTGGCGTGTCGGAGGGCGGGCCGCGGCCCCACGTCTCCGCGATCTCGACGTCGTATTGAGCCCTCGAGAGATGTGGTGGGTTGTCGTTTACGTCGGTTAGACGTACGATCACCGTCCCGGTGCCTGGCACGATCACGGAATATGTTACGAAATGTTAGGTGTCATTACGACCACGGCACGATTATTCGTGAGGACGTGTAACCCAATCATTGGAAGGTACGAGGCAAGTCACGCGGCACGCAGCACGGCGACACGAGAATACGAACGACACTATCATAGGATTAATACCTAACGTGTCCTGAATCTTGCAGCACGACGCCATAAGGATCAACATAATAAATAAATGAAAGTATAAATACGATAGAAGTCAGAAGAGAAGCTGCATCACGAGGACCGACATGATACATCGCTGAAAAATAGCACTGCAGGCGTCGGGAGATTCAACGACATGTCTCATGGCGAGTTCGGCGCGATATTATATAAAAAACGCATAAGAAAGTTTTCTGAAGCATAAATATCAAATCTTATGTAAATAAAGTTGCTTGAAGCATCCCATGGTAATGCATGTCAAGAAAGGAAGGAGAAAATAGCGCCACAATCGAGTACTCCATCTGCAGATTCAACACAATATTATGTGGAGCGGCTGCAATCCTATTTACGAGACAGCTGCTTTGCGTCGCCGTCGAGGGCTCGACAAGCTGACGATGTCGAAGTTGAAGAAGCTGTGTTCTAAAGAAAATAAAAAATGGAGTCTAGATCTATTCTTATTTTTTGCCGAATGCGATTTTGCATCGTAATGGGGTTTGCATGAACTGTTTATGGTTATGAAAGCCGCCGGCAGTCGAGACAAAATTTAATAGTCAAATCCATGAAGAAGTCATAAACATAACTAGCCAGTCCACGTATATTTCACCGCGTAAAACTTAATATTGGATAATCTGAGTGAAAATAGTTCAGCGCAAAATACACAGGCTCTGTCATCTCTTTTTTTCGCATACCATACCTACTGATATCCGGTCTGCACGACCGAATCCAAAAAGGTTCCAATTGTTTCTAAAACTATCTTACATATCTATTCATCCAATTTAAAACGCGCAACTTTTACATAAAAACAAGTGGAAAGCTTTAAAACCCGATTAATACTCAACATAGCATTCCATAGTGTGGCAGGCATTATTGGAGAGAATTGATTAACTAGAACTCCGAACTTTTATTTTGCATGTCGTTATATGTACTTTTGTGGAAACGTACCCGAAAAATATCGATCCTGCTCGTGCACCCAAATATTATTATAAAAATATCAATATAAATGCGTGCCCTCAAATATTTTGAAGAAAGTTTTTGACATCCCATGGACATTCCTAAAAATGTTAGATTGTGTCAACGAAGCTAAAGATGTTAGGTCGTGCCAACGAGCCCATAGATGTTAGGTTGTGTCAACGAGCCTAAAAATGTTAGGTTGTGTCAACGAGCCTAAAGATGTTAGGTTATGCTAACTATGCTAAAGATGTTAGGTCGTGCCAACGAGTATAAAAATTTCAGGTCGTGTATGAGACTAATAAGAACAATTGTAATAAATTATCTTACCTTTAAGTCCGCCACCGTCAGTAGCGACAACCTGCAGCTGGTACTCTGGCGTGGTCTCGCGGTCCAGGCAACACAGCGCCGTCGACACCACGCCGGTGTCGGGGTCAACCTGGCCACATGCAGACCCAGAGACGCGTTCACAGATAAGAACACGCGAAATAATTGTCGCCGTTGCTGCATTAATGATTAATTAAAGCAACTTTGATTTTGTTTTCAATTGCCAAACTGAGTTTAGAACATTTTTTCGTATTTATGGTCGTATGAATTGGTTTTAATTGTACTTTGATAAATTAAGAAGGAATAATAGTTATAATCATAGAGGTAACAATTATTATTATCATTGGTATTGGTATTATTATTATTATTATTGGTATTCTTATTATTATTAGTAGGATATTAATAGTAAATTGGTCTCTGAAACATTTCTAGGAAAATTCGGTGAATTTTCTTGGTCATCCGTTACTTTTAAAAACCCGAGTTTCCCTAAGCACCAGGAACATTATCAAAAATTATTCCCAACAACACAGAAGTTTTAGAAGCAGTCATCAGTAATTTCCAGAGAATCACATGTTTATACGCTCCATTATTCCTTCTCAGTAGTGTAAATTATGAAATCAATTTATATTTTTCCGAACAAATTTTATGAAGTGGAGAAAACTGACAAGTGTCGCATGAAATGATATCGCGTTGATGGGAAGTCGTCAAGAAGTCCTATAGAAATCTTCATATTATAACGTTTATAACTCTTCGACACATGCCTTTAGGTAGAATAATAAATGTCAACAGTATGACAAAGGACTCCAACGGACACATGTAAAACAAATTTAAGGATTAAGCAAGTTAGATAGAATAAAAAATATCAACAGTATGAAAAAGGACTCCAACGGACACGTGTATAACAAAAATTAAAGGGTTATGCAAGTCTCGTCGAGACCCGCAAGCCAAACTGTACAGCACGTCTAATTCTGGAGAGAAAGAGGGCTAAGTTTCACACGGAGGAAATAGTATCCAAGAACATGTGCAGCTTTGCCGACGACAAACAAAGAGAGTCAAGTTAATCTGCAGCAGTTCGAAGCGAAGTTTTAGTTTAAGGTGCTCTGACAAGCAGTATAACGGCGAGTTTTAATCACGAAACGTAAACTCTAGCAGTGAGAAAAGGTTTCTTCGCTCCTCAAAGTCTGCCGAGCTCGAACTTTTGACGGTGTCGTGTAATCAACAAAACTATCTGCAACTCAGAGAAGCGTACAAGCTACAAGTTGGGCCAACAAAAAAGAATGTTCGGTGTCTGGGATTGATGAAAAATCTCATGAATTAATGCTCAAGAAGTTCATGTCACAAAGAGAAAACAAAGTCGATCAGCATATAATATTTCATGACGTAAAATGACTACTTTTAGTCTACTTCTGAGGAATGTGGCTAAATGAGAATAATTTTATTTAATAATAAGTCCAAAAGTCGTTCGAGCAATCACCTAAATTGAAACGTTCTAAGCTTTAATACGATTAGAAGTAATTGATTCTATGACCGGTCGTTTAAAAAATTTGCGTTGCAATTTCAATTATTTGAGTTTTGAACGCTCGGTTCCAGAGTTTGTCTTGTCACTCGTATTCTGTTGAGTGTAGACTATGAGCGCTTATGCTGGGGTTGAGGCGCTGAGATCTGCAGACACGAAAGCCGCTGGCTTTTCTCTGCTTGCATCGTAAAAAATATAAGCAACCGCTGCATAACTTGCGCTGTCTAAAACTTGGGCTGTCACGACTGCTAACTTGTGCACTTCAGCGCTAACTTTGTGCGATGCATTTCTCATCTCATCCAGGAATGATTTGTATTCTTCTCGGTAGTTTTATCAAGGGGGTGTAACTGCCGCATAAACATTAATATGAATAATATTTGTTGTACGTTAATTTACATTTGCTGTGCTTTGGTGCTATGAAAATTAAACATTGGAGTCAATGATAGTTATCTCTGCTTAATCAATTCGTTATTTATGCGTGGGTGATGTATACAATTTCGTTGAATTGAGCTTACTTTGACCAGTCGGTGAGAGGAAGTTGGAGACAAAATAAGTTTTTGGTCAGGACAAAATAAATAAATAAGTCAGGACAAAATAAGTTTTTACATGCCGATGCAAAAAATTGTCAAATCCCAACTATAATTAAATTTTATCCTGAATCCTCGAGGCATAAAAATACGACATTACGTAGTGAAACAATTTCCGAGCTTTCGTCCATCGCGAGCTCATTTTGTAGAAGAAGGACATGCATTTTATTGTGGCCTGCAGTAACAATGTAGGAGCAAATTAGGACTCTCATTATTGATATATGAATGGATTTACTTAGAGGATACGCTATGTAGGATGCAGAGTTTCGGCAAGGCTAGGCTATTTGGCCTCGAACAAGTTATGGAAGCCTTGCTGTGCTAGCGCGGCTCAATGAGCTCCAAACATCAGCCACAATATAAGCTGATGGTCAGAGGCCGACATAATTTAGTCCGTTTAATGAACGCGAAGTTTCTACAGGTCGAAATCAAGGAGGCATTAGAAGAGAGATTAAGGAAATTGCGCTCTCTGATTAAAATATTCCGGTGGCTGAAACTATTGAAACGATTATTTTACTGTGAATTTTGTCGCTAATTTTTGGGTTTAACGGTTCAGTTAATAACATAATTATAAGTGGAGTATAATTAGCCGTTGATTTCAATTGTAGGGCAATATTTGCAGACATTTTTTCAGCAGATGAGATTTGAAAATCTTAAAAAATACCGATCTAAATTCGGAAAATTGGCAAGACATTCAAAATTCGGACATTCAAAATTTGGACCAAAACTTAAATTATGGTCTGCCGCAACTAAATGTTCATGAAGAGAACTCTAATTCAGATCTTACTTGAAACATGGGGGCCCCGGTTTTCTCGTCAAGAACGTTTTTCTCGATTGCGTATAGGAGGCGTGCGTTGCTACCTTCGGTTGAATCATCGGCGTCATTCGCCTTGACGATAACCACAGACAAATCTAAAGGAACACATTTTTTCTCACTTTCAAATTCTACTGTAATTGAAAATGGTACTTAGGAAGAAAAAAATGCATTAAATTGTATATATTTCTAAACTGTTTATAAAATTATATAGATGCTGATAAAATTTTACATAGTTTCATAAATTTTAAAGAAGAGCTATAATAAAGATAATTATTAGTGCACTTACCGATAGGCCCATTTTCTTGCACGTCCCCATAAATTAGAGGCTGTGCGAAGACAGGACTGTTGTCGTTGATGTCTTTGACTATGATGATCACCTCGGCCTCGACTACATGAATTCTCCTCCAAACGCCCCTCTCAATCTCTGACGTCCACAGCAGACGCTGATATTGCTCAAGATGCTGGGACTCATCATCGTATTTTGTGGAGGTGCTGGAGGCGCCACTCATGCCGCTGTTGTTGGCCACAAGCGAAGGTGTTTTGAGGCATCCGCCGCTGGTCAGAAGAACGCCCGCTGAAGGGCTCCCATCAAGTGATCGACGACGCCGTAGAGAATACATGCCATAAGTCGGCCAAGATTGAGACGAGGTAATATATTCTCGAGGAACATCGTCAAGAGGCGACTTGCTGGGCGTTTCGTCTTCGCCGGAATGAGAGGAGCACATCGAGTTATTTGACTTATGAGCAACACAGGATGTCCGCGACCGGAGCAGGGATTTTTCCAAGGGTTGGTTCGATTGCATAAAAATATTATGATTCTTTGTAGAGGCCGTAAATCCGGAATTGAAAAAATTTATAGCTTCTACGTTAAAATTGCTTTTCAGTTTTGGAGAACGAATGAATCTGACTGTACTGGAATTACTGATTTGATTAACTCGTAAAATTTCTGTTTCGAAAGTGGGTAATGCGACTACACTGGAATTAGAACGTTCAATTTCGTGAAATGATTCAAAGATTTGTCGACGCAAATTATCGAACTGACTTTTATTAAGAAAAATTTTCGATGACTGAGCAGAAGAACTTTCCGACGAAATCGCCTTCAAGTGAGTCCATGAGGTTTGATTGTCAAACTGCAAATCCTCGAAAGCGTCGTTAGATTCTTTGCGAAATTTGAAAACTGTTGGATCGAAAACAGGAAAATATTTGTCACCTTCATCTCGCTTGCGTCTTTTGAAGAGGTAAGGCACATTTTTTCTCAGTTCAACTAATCGCCGTTGAAATGACGGATATTTTAGTCTACGGTATAGATGTTTATTCCTACTTTTACTTTTCACAAATTCAGGCAAGGAAATTCTGGTTCCTGCAGGAACTGTAGGAATTCTTTGGTGCGAATCCAAGTTATGTTGTTGGAACCGGAGACTGGAAGGTATTTGTTGCTCCGCATTTGTTCCTCCTTGTTGATTTGCTTGCCAGTTACTGTCGAATTTCTTATTTCCCTTGTATGGAGAAAGTGATAGAGATGCTGAACTCCAGTTCAGGGATGTGTTGGCTGATTTCTTTAACTGAGCTCTAGGATCGAAAGAAGAGACAAACTGCGATGAATGCTGATACGAACCTACAACATCAATAGGGGTCCCAAATGGCGCATTAGAATTTTGAGACTTCGAATAAAGTGGCTCTTCTTGTTGAACTTCAGATGAATAGTGATGAGAATGGAAGTTTTCTCCAGAGCTGTGCTGCTTGTTGAGCTTAGAATTCAACTGATCAAAGGATAGTTGCCTGGGCGTCAATTTTACAGCTTCCCGTTTTTCCCCAGGCAATTGTGGATACTTTTTTGCTGCTTTGGTATACGAGCGTCGTATGCCACGGGATTTCTTGGAACTCAACTGAGGAATAGCATCAGTTTTTGTACGGACAATGAGTGTAGCTTCCGTTGCATCGCGCTGTTCTTGGATCTGTGATGGCGCACGGTGCATGGAAGCCGAATTTGTGGAATCGTGGCGCAGGTTTGGAGCAGCGCCAGGCACGGCATGGAGGACAGCCGCGTGCACTGGCCGCCAGCGCTTCTGTCCATCACTGACGCCTACGCGCAGCTTCCACACTGCTCGACCGTGTGGCGGGTCGCGGTCCAGCGGCTGCAGAAGTTAAGAAATACAATATCAAGGTTATGAATAATGCGCTACCTCAATCAACGAGGTGTTAATTACAGATTAAATCTACTCAACGACGAAGAATTATAATCACAGGGCTCTCTGTTCTATGGACATCATACTATGTATATATATATATATTTCAGACCTAATTCAACATACCCAATGCTATCTTATCACCAAAATCTTTCACTATCTTATTTCATCTCGATACATTGCAAGCTTAAAATTGATCTCTGACCCTGAGCTGCGTCAGGTCCCCCGTCGCCGAGTTGACAGAGAAGAAAGCGTCCTCCGGAGCCAGCCCGTCTACCCCGTCTCCGGTGAGCGTGTACAGGAGTCCTTCTCTGTCTATCCAGTCCACGTCCGTCGCTGCCACCTACACGTCCAGTAGACAGTATAACAACAGGCATACAATTATGTGCATGACATATTCCCACGCACATAATTATGCGAGCGAAATTTGCAATTGTAAATTCGTACCATGCCCGCGATGTGTTTAAAAATAATATTCATCTTAGCTTGCGATGTGTATAACCAACACATAGCTTCTGCCAATCATTAATTGCAATGCTCCTGTATGAAATGCTTGAGTCTAAATGTCTTACGCGGTCTAGTAAGCACTGCTATCACAACTGTAACATATGCTAATGAATGTGATCAAACATGTGTATAACATTATTATAACAAGAGTTTATCCGGTTGTGTTGGTAAAAACACGGAAATATTGAGAAATCGTTTATCATGTTGGTACTTTACAGAGCAGGACTGAGAAATTACGTATATTTATATATATTTTCGCTTATATAATGCACGTTAATTGTGCTTGGGATGAGTTCGGATAGCTGGTCTTCTTCATGTCTGAATTAGTAGTTAAAAAATTTCGGTCAGTAAATGGGCGTTGGCACTCATAAACCAAAATTTTATGCGTTAGATGATTTATTACTTGGTACAGAAAGTATTCACTATATTTCTACTGAACTTTCTCGCGCTAGAAAGAGTGAGGCAGATTAAAGTCGTATTAGTGCATCAGGATTGTCACGTACCAACACCGAAGTTATACTCTACTTAAATCTAAACTAATTATGTTCTGACGGAGTTATCCTCTACTCCACTCATCTAAAATCTACTCTAATCATATTTTGACAGAGTTATACTCTACTCTACTTAATTCTACTCTACTTAACTCTACTCTACTCAACTTCACTCTACTCTACTTATACTCTGACGAAGTTATACTATTTTCAGCTCTACTCCTATACTTATAATCTGACTGCGTCCTCCGCCTATGCATGGCTCAGAATACTCTGTGTGAACAAATTGCAGTGTCTGTACTAAAGTCATCATGAGCTCAGAGAAGCGTAAATGCTCAACGAAAACATTTATTGCATAGGAAATACATCGTGAATCCTCCTCAAGAGAAAGGAAATCGGGGCGGTCGTGGGCACGATGATCACCCATAACCTGTTATGGTATTGCAAGAGCTGGTCCTTTGGAAGGTCAGAATAAAAAGAAAGCAATCAGGATAAATGCATAAGCTGTGCCTTACACGGACATCTATTGGTATGTTCAGGATCCTAAAACGATGCGAGTCAGGGAGCCTGGGCCTTAAGAAGGGCTTATCGGCTCCGAGTTACTGATCAGACCGAGATGTGATCACGGCAAGTTTGCGCACCGGTTCCCTGAGACCAGCAAGTTCACGTATAGGCAATGCAAGCAAAAGGCTGACGCATCACAAGAGAACTCAACGATTGCATGCGTAGCAGCATTATACTTAATTCACTCGTTGATATATAGCAACGTTTGGTCAAGTTTGAGCTGCACAGGGACTTGAGCTGCACTGGTATACGGTAAGGGTCTGACAGTGGCTAGGGTGAAGGTCTGACCGTGGCTAGGGTAAGGGTCTGACCGTTTCTAGGGTGAGGGTCTGACCGGGGCTAGGGTGAAGGTCTGACGTGGCTAGGGTGAGGGTCTGACCGTGGCTAGGGTGAAGGACTGACGTGACTAGGGTGAGGGTCTGACCGTGGCTAGGGTGAATGGTCTGACCGTGGCTAGGGTGAGGGTCTGACCGTGTCTAGGGTGAGGATCTGACCGTGGCTAGGGTGAGGGTCTGACCGTGGCTAGGGTGCGGGTCTGACCGTGACTAGGGTGAGGGTCTGACCGTGGCTAGGGTGAGCGGTAGGTCCCTGTCGTCCTCCTCGATGACGGTATAGACAGAGCGCGGCTGGGCGAAGACGGGCGCGTTGTCGTTGACGTCGCCCACCGTCACCAGCAGCTGACAGTGCGCGCTGGACCCTCCGCCGTCAGCTCGCAGCGTCAGCTCGTGCTGACATATGCAGGGAACAAACAATTTATTTAAATCTCCCCTTCAGGTTGTGATGAAATGTAAAATGTATATCGTCTCACGGAAGCTTTATTGTTAGCATTTGCTCATAATACGTGAGAAGGTATGGACGTTAGTTGGTGCTGATAGTAATACAAGAGCTTCCTGAATCTATGAATGCAAGTTCGTTCATACGGTCCCAATACTAACATCTAACTGAAAATCAAAGCTGATAGTTTCAACACAACGGTCAGACGTTCAAAATAATATTCGAAACAACTGGAGCGGACAGTTCCCCAGCACTCCTCAAACACAGCCACCATTTATTGCTCTTTCATATTGCTAGCTTAAGCGTAAATTATAGAGTAATAGTCAGCGATGATTGAAGATTTTCTATAAACCTCTCTTATCTTCTCCAGTGAATCTCGTAAATGTTGGAAGGAACTTATATTTATATAAATTTTATTGTAATATCATATGTCTATAAATAAAGCGCGAAATGAGAAAATTTATAAATCTATGACGATGCAACGAATTCTTCGCAGCTGCACTGTAGTACAAGAATAGATATAATCTGCAATAAATTGGGATAAAAGTTCCCTCGACATTGCGTAGGCGACTCAACATATCTTTGCAAGATTGACAGTATTTTCCTATTTATAATGTTTCTAATAATGTGCTCTCATTATCAGAAAATGTTCATGAATTTTTTGAGAAAATGATGACAGAATTTCTGAACGTTTTGACTTGAAAATATTACAAAAGAGGTGAAAACCTTATTTTAAAAACGTTAAATTATAATAGGAACCTGTAGCTAATGACTACTAATAATGAAGCCAAAAAATAATGAATTCTGCTTTGCGTCTACGGAAATATACTGAGAACCAAGTGAGTACCATGAATGCGCTACTATTTTCAATGAAATTGTATGTCTTGCAGTAATATATTCATATTTTAATGATTTAGATGTATTACCGACTGTATTTTTTTGCAAAATAATTTCAAATCTTTTGACATATAAAAGTCGAATTGTCAAACATCGTAGCACTAAAAAACGGAAATAGGTAATTTTTTAGTGCAGTTTGCTCTCATAGATAGGAAATATAAAAAGCAGGCAAATTGTCAGTTCGATATTATGCCATTATTGACGATTTATTAAAATAAAACTTAATGCGACAGATGAAAATTATTTCGATGTGAATAATGTTATTCAGATTTTTTCTCTCATAATTTTAATCTAGAAACGAATTAAATTTATGTATGAAGTGCCTGTTTTCCAAGCCACACTGCTACCCAGTGAAAATTTACAGACGCGTCAGTTTCTGATTTGGATTACCAGAAGCTGGGGCGACTCTAAATTTTGTTAGGCTATCGCTTTCAAAAGATTATCATTTTGTTATTTTATTTAATGATCTCACTACGAGCCTTGAACACGGTCAACAGCTCGTCCTGACAGCCGCGACGCACTAGCCATCAAATCATAATAGTCTTCTTCATCTAAAATTATTTTGGAATATAGTCACGACCTTCAACTTAGTACAATCAACTGATGCCATTTGAATTGCACCGCTGATGGCTCGTGTAGCCATTTCTGCCAGTCAAATTGTTTGTACAAATTGCCTTGGGAGTGCGGCGGTTTATCGTTGCAATTGAATTTATGAATAGCAGAAAATGTTGTACGGAACATGTTTGAATTTCATTGTAACCTACACTAATAGATAATAATAAGTCTCTCATAGAGTAATATTTGTACTGATTAGTTTTATTTTTTTATTTGCTGGTGTTTTAGAAGTGATAGACGAATTAAAATAAATAAATTAATTAGTAGTGTTATTGAAAATAATTTCAGTTATTTACCGAGTTTTCTCTTGATTCCGCGCCTGTTGTTGAAATAAGAGTTTCGGCAGATGTACCTCAAGGAAGTTTCAATGAAAATTACAAATCTAGCCAAAGACGCGTAAAAATCTGGAAAAAATTGATCAAAGCTCATAAAATTTCATCTTCAACGAGATATATTCCATTTTAAATAATCGTTACTGGTGCTGATTAATTTTCCGGTGGATGAACAGCCTATCGGAATCGCAATGCAAGCGCGATATTCAGACGTGACTGATGGCTTAACGCGAACCAATTCCGAAAAGCGATCAGGCGTCATGAGCCGCTCAATATTTTCATGTCAGTCTTCTCTTATTTAAATCATTCGTTAGTCCAATTAGCGCTTGGAAAGATAAGATTAATTATTTCGATTCAATAATTCGAATGACATGAGAAGGTTGTCGACTTTATGCGGCAATCGTTCAAGGAAAGCAGTTTGATGTGAATATTTTTGGCAATAAGCATTGATGAAGGACGTTAAATAAATTAATGAAAATCGACATGATACATTAATTACTTCCTAACCAAGAATTTACATTCCTGGTACAAACGGATACTATGTGAAAATTTCAGGGATGTGTTACTATTTTATACCTGGGGTATGATTTACAGAAAAATTCTTGAATTCTGATTAATTTCATGATTTTTTGTACTAGTTCTCGATTAGGGAATTATTCATTAGTTGCGAAAATTACTTAATCATTGCCAAAATCCATTCTGCGTTGGAAATTTGGTGCTCTCTATTTCATGTGATCCTGCTCTGTCATCGGAACAAATTTGTGCCGGCAACAGAAGTTAGACGTATTGACAGACACGGAAGGCATGGCATGCATTAAGAAGCACTCGAAACACAGAATTAATTAGTTTGTTTCCACATATCTTCATGTCAACTATCTATGTGTAAATAATAATTATCTGCAGCCTGACTTGTTTCAAAAACAGACTTCCTGAGCTGAAAAAAGTTATTTGTAAAAGAAGCGAGGAAAAAAGCACAAGATCGCTCACCAGACCCTGCTGCTCTCTGTCCAGCGCAGCGGCCAGGCTAACGGCCCCCGTACTGCTGTTGATCTCGAACTGTCTTCTGTCGTTGCCCGACACGATGCTGTAGCTCACGCGCCACCCTGTCGTACCAGCCACACAAAATTCGTCTTGAATTGAAATGCTGGTAGTTTCAATAGATGGAAAATAAGATGAGTGCTACACAGAAAATAAATGTATATGTAAATATATTAGTAAGTTAGACGGTTATTACTGCGGGGATATGCACATCTCTCGCACACAATAATAGTAAAAAGAAGCAAGTGTGGATTCCAGAATTCATTTCATCAAAAGTTTTATTAATATGGCTAAAAGTAATAACTGTAGCAATGTCGTGGTTTATAGGTGAAGATAAAATACAATGGCAACCTTAGGCTGAAAATGAAATTATGCTCACAGAATGAGTCGGTGTATCATTTTACCTTACTTCAATTTGAGGTACCAGCTCCATCACAGGAAGTGCATAATTGCTGCTACAGCACGAGACAAAAAGCTATCTAATGGAACTAATTGAGCGCATATTAGCAGGCCTAATGAGGATGAAAAGTCCATTAAAATTTGTTCTAACAAAATGTAAGGATGTTTATCGCGGTCTTTGAAGCTTCCCGCGTTCAGAGCCACCTTAGTTTAGGGTGATTACTAGTCGGACGAAGCAAGATGAATGAGAGTTTGCTGAGTCCGCTGAAATTCCCCCTCGCTTTAGAATTAAGATTCAGCGACGATAGAGATAGCTGGCCTCTTAATATTTAATTTAACTGGTTCAACGGGCGAAATTTCAGAAGGTACACATAAATATAAATTAGCATTAGATGGCAGAATATTCTTATTGCAACGCGTATGAATAATGACCAGAGAATGCAATATATTCGAATTTTCAGGAAATCGAAAATTCTTCAGATGACCCGCCTTGCTGAGACCTGCCTTTTGATATGTTAACGTCATCCGAAGATTATTTTTGATTACCTGAAAATTGGAATATAACGCATTCTCTGGGCATTATTCGTACGCGTTGCAATATAAATGTGAATGGACAAAAAACTTAATGCCTTTCATTTATACAAGTTCGACGCTTTTTACTATTTCAGAAACAATTTTGAAAGTGAAAAAATCGTATTATAGTTTGACAAAAATGGCCTGAGTTGCGGTCACTGTAATAGGATTATAATGATTGCTATTGCGGAATTGAAGTAATCTTGCCGTGTCATTAAGAACTGGTCAATTCAATCTGAATGAAACCAATCTCACGCTGCATCGTTGATATGCTATTATATAGGGATGAAAGTTGGCCATCACAAGTGTCCGAAAGCAACAGGGAACGTTTCTACGAGCGAAAATGCCATTTGTTTTAAATCCAGACTTTTCGCATTCCCAAAGTCTGCGACGGAGACTACGAGGCGACCGAGCAAATAACGTTAAAACAGAGTTTATACTTTATAGCTATATAAGACATCATCATCCTTTCATCTTTTCCCCAATAAGTCGAGTCAAAGAAGATCAAATTGGATGGCAAAATAGGAAGACTCAAATCTCGGGATTTGAAGTCTCGGGATACAAAAAGACCTTGCGCCGTAAGTTCGAACCAAACACGTTTCTTGTCGCGGACACTCTTTGAATGCGAGGGAAAGCTCGCTATCTAAAGTGCGAAAAGTGCTTTAAATGTAAGTACCGTTTTGACATAAAAAATACAATAATATTTGTCATACATAATTTATTGCCTTGAAAGCAGTGGGAGTAGCATATATATGACATCTTCGAAGAAGCTTACAACCCAATAAGACACTTTCATAAATAACACTTCTTGAGACAGCAGGAAACTTTTTGGCTAAGGACGAAATCGTAAATCGTCTATTCCCTCTCACTTCACAGTCCTCTTTTCGATCAGATCATCGTTAATGACTGAAGGTGAGTCTGCAGACACGAGGACTAAGTTATCCACTCACCTTTCAGGTGACTCGCCGTGACGGTGGTGACTGTCGTGTTCACTGGTGAGTCTTCAGACACGAGGGCGCAATACTCAGGTTCTGCGAAGACCACAGGGCCGTCCTCTGAGAACAGCCGCGTTGCTGGCAAACGGAGGGAAATGAACGTTAGGAATAAATTAATAATTGTACTGTTGAAGACTTAAATGAGATTTGATTATGAACAAACACGGGACTCGTACGGGAATTCCTTTTGATGGAGAAGAGAATTGGTAAACTGTTGTGAACTCTCCTAGCATATTAAAATCAGACATTCTCAAGTATTTTGCCTAGTTTTCCTTTTCTACTTCAACTATAAGGTACAAAAGATTCTTTTGCAGTCCATCACAATAGATCCGGATGCGGGGCTTCAGATCTTCCCTAAAATACGAGCTCATCTCAGTCGTAGTAGCAGGAACGGATAACGAATTCAGGGCTGAAGTGAGCGTTTGAGCTATAGATTTACGATACTTTTCGTCGAACTCCACTCGATTTTCTTAGAAGATTTCATTAATGTCGAGTGGCAAAAAAAGCCGAATCTCCATTAAGAAATTAGGTCCTTAATTGAGATTTTATGGCAGGGGAAAAAATTCTGTTGGCATAAAAATTTGCGAGTTTCAACGAATTTACCAAAGAAGTGAGATGAACCGACATAATAGGGAAGCGTTTCGATACTATAGCGAATAAATTGACAGAAAATAAATTGCTCATTCAGTATATTCAAGAAAGAAACCAATTATTCTCAAATGAAAAACAGGATAGGCGAGTCACTACGCGCCATATTAATGGCACTTATAGATTGAGACTTTATTATCATAATCATATTTTAATCATAAAATTTCAACATCTCGTCCGCGACCCGTTTTATCCTGAAAAAGCAAAAATCTGCGATTTTTCGGAAAATCAAAAAAATCACGCCAATCAGAATGTGGCGGAAAGCAATCTCAGCTGCTCAGTATAAAATATCGCAAAGTCTCGTCGGTAAGTCATGGCACGGAGGGAGCCTTGACCCGCCAGCTAATTACTTGAGCCCTGAGGCTTGATGAATCGACCTCTGTAAATGGCCGACAGGCTTGTTCATGAAGTAATTAACATCAGAAATATCAGATATCCTTCAAAATTGTTGGAAATTTCCGAATATCTTAGGCTGTGAATTTTGAGTTATATTTTTCCATGCCTATTGATAGGTTTGGGTTTGTAAATAGGGTTGTTGTCAACAGGAAGACTCAGTGATGACAACATCCAATATTAATGTTGCTCCGTGGGAGTGTATAAAGCCATTCCTTCCTAAATTCAATTTCTAATATGGATTAATCACTTTTTGATTTTTGTTTTTTCTAATTTTTCGTAAGTGCATTTTCGCTCTTCTTTAATTAGAAGAAGGCCAACTCCAGATCAAATCTTAGGCTTAGACCTTTATTGTGGCGAAGGCGCAACTTTTGAGCTTTTGTTCCTATTTGAATTTAATGTTCCGAACGTTATGGAGAGGCTTATTTCTTTTCAATGATCAACTGACTTATTTCTATTGGAGTCTGCCTTTACTTCAACTTTCATGATTTCCCTTTATATGGCCCCAGTTTTGCCTCTTAAAATTGACGCTTATTGTTGTTGTAATTGCCCATCCTGGTAGTGGCGACTATGGAGGGGGTGATAGGTCAGTCTTTTCGGGCACTAATGCCACTGGTAGTTCTACGACCATCACTGGCTCGCAAAATTGATGCTTAATCGCTTGGTGATAAAATATGTTAAGTGGGTGCGAGGCTGTTAAAATACTGAAATGGTGAGACAAAACTTTAGGCTCGTCGAGTTATTATTTTGTTACCTAGTTATTCAACAGCTAGTTCAATTTCGTTTCTATAGAATATCTGCAAATCTGGCGGGACACTTCGGTCAATTGTTTTTTTTGAGGGGGTTGGGGGGCGGCTTTCGGCGACTCAAAATGAGCAATTAAGAGATTCTTCTTATTATGGAGAGTGTAAAATTCTTGCTTCATAATTTTGTATTAATTTGCCAATTACTAAAATTTTTGATAGTTTTTTGGCTATGCCTTAGTATACGTTTTAAGTTATTACTACCAAGGTTTTTGTTATTTCTGGACAGTTATGTTGGGCCGGGTTATATTTCTCGAGTTATGTTCATTCGTCTTTAAAGTCGGCGAACCTATAATGATGCCGCTAAGATGCAGGCTACCAGGCTACGAAGCTTAATTTCAGGAACTTGGTCTCGTTCCTTATTTCTTTATGTGTCTGCTTTCCCAAGCTTTGGACCGGTCGTCTATATGGGATGAAGTTTTAAAATAAAAGTTCAGTTCGTTTCTTGTGTTTGTATCAAGCCTAACATAATAATACATAAATAAGATTTTTAGCGTACTGTGAAGCCATTTAGGTACACTTCATCGCGTATGTCTGTCTGTCATCAAAAATTCAAACCTTAATTTAGAGCACTTCTAAACACCCTAGTAAGTTGAAATTTGGCATGCATTCTTATGCTGCCTAACAATTTAATATTTGATCATCAAAAATAATAATAAAAATTTTTTTTATTTAAAAAATAAAAAAAAACACTAAAAATTCACGGTTTGGAATTGAGTTTTTCTCGAACATCTACACTTGCCAACCCTGGAAATTGATTTTAATTGCTAAAATTGCTAACTAAAACGTAGAAAATAAATATATATAAAAAATATTTTTAAAAACCACGTTTTTCTGGTTTTTACAAAACTAAAAATAGTGAAATAAAAAAAATAAAAAGCTCTCAAAAACCACGTTTTCTTAACGGACAAAAAAGAAAAACATTTACTCCTACATAACATTTTACACAACTTAAATGTTATGTAAGAGTAAAAGGTTTTTCTTTTTTGTCCATTAAGAAAACGTGGTTTTTAAAAGTTTTTTTATTTGTTTTATTTCACTATTTTTAGTTTTGTAAAAACCAGAAAAACGTGTTTTAAAAAAATTATATTAATTTTTGACATATGAAATTAAATTATTCGTATGAAAGGCAGGGTTTTTTCTACTTTATCAGGCGATCCAGTGCGACCCGGTGTTCCTGTACGCATTTATCTAAAATATACGATAATAACAATAATAAACCAAAATTAATTTAGACTCACACTTTTAAACAATTTCAAATAATTTCGCAAACATGCTCCTCAATTCATAAAAATTGTCTCGATATGATTAACAATTTTCTTAATCTGCTGAAAAGTCATCTTACAGTGCAATCTTCACTACTTAATTCTACGCATTTTATGTTCGTCATAATCTTTGAACTAGTTTTTTTTAGCTATCTGCAATGAGCCTTCTTATTGCAGTCGAATTGCGTGCAAACAGGCCGGAATTGCTTGGATGAAGCCACTTGGCAACAATGGCAATGACCTTCGCAGTTACGTTGAATTCTGTAACACTTGCGCTAGAGACTCTTTCAAACTTTATTGTGCACTTACGACCGGCATAATTGAGGGAGTCGGCATTAACGAAGGTTATACATTCGCAGAGCAGAAGCGCGATCGGTATCTGTATGAATTTCTTATAGATTTTATGTCTGTTACTACCTGACGAGGGATTGAGCGATATGACTCTGCTGATATTGCATATATACTGCGAACTGCCTACAGAGTTCATAAAAGAATAAATCGCTCGCGATAATTAAAAGAACATCTCCATAGAGGCATCACGAAAATGTTTTGCCCGATAATAAAGAAGGAATTATCTGACACGTGGAGCAACTCATATAACAAGGATTTTAAAGTTGCTAGTTCTAGGTGCGATCTTTAAAATATTTTACGATCTGCTCACGAGTCGTGTGCCTCGACATCACTTGGCGAGACGAGAGCTGTAGCGTTTAAATCTTCCATGCGTATTGTGGGACATTTTATTCTGTGTCAGATACGAAATCATCAGAATTCAATGTTAACTCGGGTGAAAATCAAAACAAAAGAAGACGAAGCAGATTGTTCCAGACGCAGTTTTGCGTAATTTTATGCTAAACATCTTGTTTGGAGCGCGTGTTTACATCTGTCGAGAATTTGCCCTACAGCCTCAGCGTTTGACTGCGGCGAATGACTCTGAGCAGAGAAACGCACCCGCGAGTCTTATTTTGAAGTCGTTGTGGACTTGAAGCACGTCGTTCAGCTGATGGCATCGAATGCGGTGCACTTCAATTTCTTAAATGCCATCGCTCTAGAGGCGTATAAAAATGGTGGTGGGAAAGCAAGCAATCAAATTAATCTTAGTAAAACGAATATAAACAACAATACGACGTATTTTGTTCGGTATTTGCAATGTTGGGCTGCAGAAGCCGCTTCACTTTAGAGGAAAGATGAGGATTTGTGCTCAAGCCCGGAGCGCGATCGCAAATTCGTGAATGTCAGCGATAGATTCGTTTAAGCTTTGGGATGTGACGATATGAAACAAATCTGATACATAATAAAATACGCATGTAAATAATATTTTACAAAATTAAGCAACAAATAGGAGAAATTTTGATACCGTACATTTGATAAATTTGTTAGAGATGTGTATGAAAATTTGCATATTTCAATTTGCAGACGCCTTCATTCCAAGTTTTCCGGACACTGTTGCCTATTTTCGAAGATTTGAAAGAACCTTTATTGAATTAAGAATTCAAACGAGTCTAATTCGAAATGTTTTCGAAGGTCAGCCATTCAGTTACGTGAAAAACTAAGTCTACGGAGCCTCGCGAGTAGCGGCTGTCGCGTTGCTGAGGTGAAATTTTTCAGTGGAATGCGACCGCTCGCCAGTGGTTGCTTCGTCGCTCCTGCAGTAGACACTCTGCAGATAACATTAGATTATGAATCAGTGGCTAGTGCCGCCCCACATGCCTGTCTTGCTCCAGCTTTAAATCTAAGGAATTAAATTGAATCGGTGCTGTGCGGTCACAGGAGTCGGTGCAGGTTCCACAAAAGAGACGTCGGCTTTGGAAGACAAAAGAATGGTAAGAGGAAATAATATGCAAATTCCTTGGCTCTGCAGTTTCAACAAAGTTTGAATTGAGTCCATGCAATTTGAACCGAGTACAATACAAAATTGACAAGATTTGAAACGAAACAAATTGCGTACGTACAACTAAAATTCCCCCTCGAAAACTCAACAACAGTTTGCATCTACTTGTCTGCGAATTGTAAAACGGCATGGCATCGTAAAAATCATTTCAGTTAGGCAAAACTCGTCGTTGGATGATTTTTATTTGGTTGAAAGGCGATCCAGAATCTATCACCACTACAAGGTATTCATACTAAAACCATTCATACTCAAACTATGATACAACTTGCCTTATCTCCACTGCAACAACTTTGACTAAGCTGAGCGAGTCTCCTCGTATCCAAATAAGTCCCGTCTTCATTGCTAATTAAGCCTTAATCGATGTTTCGCACTTGATCGTGCGAAATGCTTTACTTGATCGCGAAAGCTCACATTACTCAGACTCGTGCTGTGAATGATCTTTTTCTTCATGCAGCTCGTATTACTCATGTAAAACGCCTGAATATTAATGATTACTCAATAAAAGTTTGAATTGTTCTTAACTTTCAGAGGAGAATAAATTAACTAGAGAACATTTTCAATTCTGTATTCCAAGACATCACTTTTTGCAAGCAAGCTACCATGCATCAATTAGAAATAGAAATGGGAGTTAGGTGCACTCGATCTTCATCTTATATTCGAAGGCCATTTATGCTACAGCCTAACAGTGGCATCACAATTTGTCAAGCCTCATATATCTTCCACCAAAGCATGCACCGTAAATCTTGCCAATGCTGCTGCTGTGCACATTCCAGTTGAGCCCAAGACGTAGCGTTCGGATGAGGCGCAAACCAGTGCGATTAGTGACAAATGTTGTAGAATTAACGGCGACACAAATGGCACATTAGTCAAGGGAAAATTAATGTCTCTTAACGCTTCGTCTTGGGAGAAAATCTCTTGACAAAAACTCCTCCGCAGAAGAAGCGCGGACCAACTTAATTGCGCGTCCGGAAGATCTCGAGCATTTTCATCCGAGTTCTGCCATTTTTTGGAGCAAAAACAGAGATGACTCCTAAATCTCCCAACTCGAGCTCAGCTCCATTGAAAGCTGATACAACTGCGGTATCTTCTCCGGGACTGAGCAGTTGCCGTTTTGAAGAGGTCATCTGCAGTCAATGGGCAATTTTGAGCAGTTTATGAGGAAGTTTTCATCTAATTGCATTTTAGTGAGACTTTCAGTCAGCTCAGCCTGCGTTAAATACGCGGAGTGCTATAGAGACGCTGGTCAACTATCGTCATCTTTTTAGAGTTCATTTAATTAATGATAAATAGCGAGAGTAAAATCTAATTGGATTGCAGAGATAACAGGTTTCCTCCTCAACAATGTCTAGAAGGAGAAATAAAGGATATCACAACAAAATAAAATCAAGAGATTTTAAAAAGGAAGCTCGCTACTGAAAACGGAGAAGATTGCAGCAATTTCTACATAGCGTTGTCGTTGAAAATTACCAGCTGTAAGGAATTTGTTACGACAAAATAGCGGGGATTCCAACATTACGGTAGCAACTGTTTTGGGGATCGGAGCTTAAGACTGACTAGTTATTATTTGCAGTAGGGTTGTTGACTCCAAGCTCCCATCCTCGTCGGACGTCTCCTTCTGATCTATATCTTACGTGTACATATGGATTGCTGCCACTTTAATAAAGTAATTTATGGTAGTGCATGATTTATTCCTTATAGATTTGTTATATATAGCTGACGTGGGGAACCAACCGAGAAGTATTACAACAGTCTATGCATGATCAAGAAGAAGCTACTTCGGGTAACCATTTTTGTACGCAGTGAATTATTGAAATCCCAATTAAATACCGTATAATATCTGACGATCCTAGCAATTGCTGCTTAAATATTTGTTATTAAATAATGTCGTAGGACTCGTCATTAATCAGACAGAGACAAACAAAGAAATTTCAGGAGTTGCAAGATCGCTCTTTGCGAGTCCAAATAACGAGTCTAACAAATTATAAGAACATAACATTTTCAGCACATTACAGAGGTCGGGAACAAGTTAACTGATGATGTTCTCTGTAATAATGTATTGGAGCATGATTGCAGATGTGATAAGTTGTGAAGTATATCACTGAATCTATTAACTCATTTACATATGTTTAATTTCAGTCAGAAGTCAGAAAGCGCCTTTCTAATTATATAAGAAGAAAAGAGAATACAGTAACCAGCTAGAAGATGGATACGAGATCAGTTTCGTGATAAATTCGCATTTGTTTATGAAGAAAAGACATACAATTTCCGTAGAGGAAAACTCTTTAAAATATCTGCCTGTAAATCACCAAAGTTCCAGCCGTCCTATCACGACTTGCAGAAGCAAACAAAATCAACGATTTTCAAAAATCATTGTTTGAATTGAGAAACAAAAAATATTTAAATTAGAGAATAATAGTAGTTTGTGTAATAATACACAAAATACAAATTTATTTCTCGAGCAACAAACCAGCGCTCGCGCGAAGCTCCATATATTCTAATAGCATTGGTCAATATAGCGAAAGAATGTATTGGCTAGCATAGCAATCTATAAGCGCACATATATCACGAATATTTCGGTGGCTCCGATATTGGTTCTTATCGCTACATGCCGGCGGAAAAAGCAGGGACAGCGAAACTCATCGCAGGCTCGCATTCTTTATATGTCCTAAGACGATACAATAAACTGCCACTCGTCCGCAGTCATCGAATGGCCGACAACAAATTAATGTCGCCTCAACTTCAAATTATGATAGTAAGGAAAATAATATAAATATCGTATGCATCGGAGAAAACGTCCTGCCAATTATGCGCTGGATTCAAGATTAAAAGATTTTGGTCTGTTTAGCAGGCGGAATAGTTTTTTAGATGATCCAACCCGCGCATTGTAATAAACAGCATATCTCCTAGCGAAAGAAACGGAGAGGAAAACATTTTTGCGCAGATACCCGATTAAAAAATCTTTCTTAAAACGGGAGAATTTCGATCGTACGCAATTACCAACATCATTGTGAATAAGCCGTTGCAATATCTGGAATAACAAAAATTTTGATATATTTAGGGTTCTTGCAACGATAAAATACTTGCAAACATTTTAGTCACATTAGAAAAAATCACAAAAAATAAACATAACATGAGTAAATGATAACGTACCAAATTGCTGAACAATCTGGGGCAAGTTTGGTTAAAACTGAATTTAGCCTGAGCTCATCAACTCTGGTCCTGCCTAAAAGGTCCCAACCTTATGAACACGCGAGAATTATGTTCAGTAAAAATTCTTTACAACTGCAGTTTAGGATATCCAAGAAGTTTCCAATCGGAAATAAGACGCAAATAGTCCCATATATATAGATCAAAACCAAATTAACCAACTCGGTCTTACAACAGATATAATATATAAACCACGCTCATTACCAAATGCTATTCAGAACCAGTTAGTTAGTCTACAAAGTTTAACGTAGACACGAAACAAGTAAAGCACATACCGGGGAGGACAGTGGAGTAAAATGCACAGCGATTGCTAAAGCAATCATTGTCTGAACTGCAGCAGCCGACAAATCTTAACAATTTATCTCAGCGTGGAACCTCCCAGTCTCTGGCCAGATAAAAAGACGACAGAAACAAAGTGGCGGGGAGGGGGGTCAGCTCAGCTACTGGACTCAAAGGTTGTAAGAGACAACAGAAAATGACTACGAGGTCAGATAATGTGAGGTCAGATAATATGAGGTCAGATAATATGCGGTCAGATAATATGAGGTCAGATAATATGAGGTCAGATAATATGCGGTCAGATAATATGAGGTAATATGCGGTCAGATAATATGAGGTCAGATAATATGCGGTCAGATAATATGAGGTCAGATAATATGAGGTCAGATAATATGAGGTCAGATAATACGAGGTCAGATAATATGAGGTCAGATAATATGAGGTCAGATAATTCGAGTGAGATGAACTATAAAAAGAGACCAGGGACCATACTTTCAAAAAAAGTTAAGAGATCGTAAGTTCATCAGCCAATCATTGACGGCCTTTCAAGCCAAATCCACCAATCATAGACAAGAAAATAGAGCGTAAGTATTTGCGTTCACTTAGCGAGTTTTGAAAATATGGCCTCGGAAGTTTTATACGAGCTCAGATGCTCGACTCTTGCTCCACAAAAAACAGCAGAAAGTGACGACGAGCTCAGGCACGGGGCACTTGCGTGCAACTGTCATGCCATAAGGACTACGAGCTTAAACACCGCGTCTACTACCACGACAGGCAACCGAGAGTGACCACGAGCTCCATAACGGGAAAAGTACAAGACTACGAGCTCAGGTACCGGCTCACTCACCTGAGGACCAAAAAAAAAAAAACAGAAAAATGACTACGAGTTCACGTATTGGGCTCATGCACCACAAAACATCAACAAATTTGACACTGCGGGCTCCGGCTCAGAGCTCCTGTGCCGAACGGAAACGGACGATGAGCTCTGCTCATGTATTGCAAAATTGCACGCTACAACTTATGGCAGGCGGTCGCTCAAGTGGAAAATGACCGCAGAGGCGGTCAAAATAAGCCTTAAATAACTTTATGAAGGAGTTAAGCGTGAAGGAGTTAAGCGTGAAGGAGTTAAGTGTGAAGGAGTTAAGTGTGAAGCAGTTAAGCGTGAAGGAGTTAAGTGTGAGGGAGTTAAGGGGGAAGAGTTAAGTGTGAAGGAGTTAAGTGTGAAGGAGTTAAGCGTGAAGGAGTTAAGCGTGAAGGAGTTAGCGTGAAGGAGTTAAGGGGGAAGAGTTAAGTGTGAAGGAGTTAAGTGTGAAGGAGTTAAGCGTGAAGGAGTTAAGCGTGCAGAAGTTTAGTGTGAAGGAGTTAAGCGTGAAGGAGTTTACAACAAAGAAATAATTTATGAATGAGTACGAGCTATGCCTTGATTGTAAACAGAACTATATGAATGAAAACGTAGGGCTTCGATAAACTAAACAGTGTGAATGTGAGCGGCTGAAATTTTAAGCGTATGAATGTCTATTCTGAACTGTTATGGAACAGAAAGCGAAGTTTCGAGGTTTATAAAATGATCTCAGTTTTTTCTCGCAATTTTTGCTAGTGGAGATTAACGAGTGTGACGACGGAGAACGAAATTTATGAGCCCCATGGAAGGCAACCCTGCAATAAATACTTCTGTTCGTCCGTAGAAATGATTGTGTGTAGGAGAGAAGTAAACATACGAATTTTCATGTACGAGTATGACCACTGGGACAAATTCAGATGAAGTAATTCAAGAGAAAAAATCGAAGGAAAGAATATCAAACTATATTATCAACATTTCAATCGTAAAAGTTAGAAAACAACTTGAAAGTAGCAGCGTTTCTATGCATTGACCATTGTCTTTTAGACAAGGACCTGAAATTGCAATAAAGTCCAAACGCAATGCCGAGCCATTCAGGGAAGCAAAGAAAAATATTTATGGGGAATTCTAGAAGCGACGAAAAAGTTGTCCAGTCTAGTGACTATTCCAATTGCTTTCCAAATCCGAAAGATTCGAGAGCGTCATTCAAAAGTGACCACAATGCCGTAAGTGAGCATCAATAATGGATGCAATGGCAGAAGTTCGGATGAACGGCGTCGTTGAGATTCAAGGATTTAGTTCCAGCAAGGATTCTTTTGCAGTCGCGGCGACAAGTTGGCTGTCGCAGCTTCTAAAATCCTCAGCAGGCGACTACGTTCGTCCAAACTATAAACTGCATAAAATAAAAAAGTGCTTTTGGGTCAATACAGTCAATACATGTTTTTCGCAACTGTAAATAATTGCGGTGTTATCACTATTTCTATAATAAGAGAAAACTCACATATATCAAATTCATGGTGAAATGCTTGAATGCCTCGTCGAACAAAAAAAAATATCCCATTTCTATCGTTTTCCCACGAATTCTGCCGGTACAAGAATGACTCTTTGACGAACTCGAAAATTGCAGCAATAATCCGAATGATTGCAGTTCATCTATTTAAAGCTCAACAATAATTAGGCGAGAAGATTTTCATTGTAATAGATTATTAGATAGAATGGTAGTGCTTATTTTTCAATCTGAACAGTCTCTCTTATCAAACTCGGTCTACTGAAATTTCATTTGAATTGCAGCTCATCCCGAAACGAGCTCAAGGTTTGTTGAACGCAATTTTAATTATGATCATTCAATGAACTTACATCCGTTGTTGCGAATCAATTCGAACTGCCCACTATTTGTCTGCGGAATCAATTATAGAACTGCCGGCTAACTCTGATACTCCGCACCTAGCGTGTCCATTAAATCTGCTTCCAACATCACGGGGCAGGTAAATCAAAACGTTCTAGAAGAATTTAATCATTTAGTTATGCCTAATTATTCATTTTGAAATTTACGCTATTTAGCATGGAAAAACCCTTCACCAAATGAAAATAAATTATTCTCATATTGACAACATTTTCATTACACTTTTAACATTTTTACTGCTGTGGAGTTCTGGAGGTCGATAGTCTGACAATTTTATAATTCCGGGTTCAATGAAAGTCTAATTTTGGTTTATGCATGGGGCACACATTTCAATAGCCAGTCAGAGGCCCATTACAGCAAGCTCGATGAGGTCAGTCAGAGGCCCATTACAGCAAGCTCGATGAGGCCAGTCAGAGGCCCATTACAGCAAGCTCGACGAGGTCAGTCAGAGGCCCATTACAGCAAGAAAACTCACTCATTTCAAGACGTAGGCACAATTTACAGAAGTCTAATCTAAAGGAATCGTTGGAGTCATTAAACTGACGGTGACAGCTCGATACGATCACAGGTGAGCTGCCTCAGGACACCTGCTGGTTAGATGAACATTCGTGGCCGGCCAAGCGACAGCAAAGATTACAATGCTAATACGACTGCCCTGTCAGCGCATCGACAAAAAAAATTGTAAGAAACTTTTTTCTTGTAAGAAAGAAACTTAACTTCTTGTCTAGTTCATCCAAAAACTGGTTAGAATATTCAGAAATTTCAGTAGAATTAAAAGCAAGGGATCATGTTCATATTCAGACATGCCACTAACTCTAAAAAGACACGATCTTGTTCAGTTTCTTCAATGAATGCTGAAAGCATATAATTTTTCAATTGTGTACCATAATAACCTCTGAAAAGATTCTGGTTCGTGTGCTTTTAAGCATTAGGGTAGCGGTTATCATTTGTGATTTTAAGTAGAGGCACTTTTTGTAATGTGCCTCTGCTCAGAGATGGCTGGATAGCTGACACGCGATGCATGCGTGACACAGAGTCTTGTTCTCTATGCAAGCGTCGGATTTATCTAAAGAATGAGAACGTAGAATGAAATGAATGGCGAATACTGCGTGATTGTCAGGGCAAGGGAAAGAAGTTTTTTATTTCAAGCCATAAAATTACGAGGAAAAATGCGCAAAGCTGTTAATGAATCGTGCATAGTCCATAACCATAGCGCGAATTCATCCCATGAAATGATGCTCCAGCTGCATAAATATTTCATTCGCAGCAGCGCTCGGCTATGATTTATCTCTGCATGTAAATGATTCAGCGCCACGTGTTCAACTCCAACTGACTATTACAAATACAAGAAGAGAGAAATATTAAAGCTAGTAATTTCAATATTAAGCTGTCTTGTACGATTATGATTTGAATCATTGATATAAATCACCTTTAAACATGGAATAGTATTTAGAGCATCGCAATCTATGATATCGAGGGAATGATGAACGTCTAATAAAAAGTACAATAGAACGAGGTGGTATTGGTACATATATTTAACCATGCTCGTTATTTTCATCGTTGCATCCAACACAATAAATTTTATTAAAGCAAAATAAACGCAAATTTAAATTGGCTACATTCATCAATTGTTATGTAACTCGGGTTGTGTAGTTCAATGTTAGCGTAATGACAGATGTGCATTTCAGTGACATTGCAGAGCTTGCGTGACCTCGTACGGGCCGTCAAAGATGGCTTTGTCATTACGACTTGACAGCGAATATTTGCACAAGTTCAACAACACGGGACTGATGGGAACTTGGACGGCGCGTAAGACAGATTATTACTTATTTTAAAGTCTGTCTTCATTAAACTGTCTTCGCTGTATGATTACGCCTCACAAGAGACAATGCAAAGTTAGAATAAACAAATAAAGAAACTGGGTATTTGTTTATTCAGAAGTAAAACTATCAATACAAAGAATAATAAATAAACACTAAAGCACATAATGAGCATGAAAAACATAAGTAAACAATAAAGTACTTCTGATATAAAAACACAAATTCTCGCGCCTCTCATCGCTGTGGATAATTGCTCATGCAACGGGACTGCAATGCGAAAAATAAAAGCGAACTCAGGAAGGATCGAAAAGCGCAAGTTCTACTGCGTCATTGCAACAACATAATTTTCGATGATTTCCCGTGGGCTCTTCTGTTTCTCAGCGCCATTACGTGCCGAATTTGAAGGCTTTAACGTCATTAGCGGCGGAACACTAGAGGAATTTGTGAAGAAAGATTCAGGGGGCAAACTCGGCTAGTGAATTTCCGAGGCAATTTAGCCACGCGCAACATATGTGACTTGCATGTGCTCTTAAGCCACGGAAATTTAAATTCAACAGCAAGTAATTATTGAATTTTCATTTTGAAACTAAATTTTTGCAATTATAAGGAAAATTTACGTAGTGACAACTGGAAATATGTTCACTAAACTGACTCACTGAAATCTATATACTGGCCAGTAATGTACTAACAAGGTTACGAAATAACCTGTTAATATTGATCGACAATTTCTGTAGATTACTAAGAAATTCTTCTTGAAATATCAGAAGCTAAGGCATCGACATGTTGGTTCCAGTATTTCTTGTCACGAGCTAGAATTGCCACGCAAGAGACAGCATTACTGTCGAGCAAAGAGAGAGACAGCATTACCGTCAAGTGAAGAGAGAGACAGCATTACCGTCAAGTAAAGAGAGAGACAGCATTACCGTCAAGTAAAGAGAGAGACAGCATTACCGTCAAGTAAAGAGAGAGACAGCATTACCGTCGAGTTACCCAAAAACAGCAATATTGGCAACAATCTCGTCACAAGTCACTCCGCTCATCCTCGCTCCTTTAAATTATGCAGTGTTGGGGGCAATTTCAGCAGAACAAATTTGATTAACACGTAAAAAATATGGAAAACAAAGTCTTTCAGAGTTCACTACAATTTAATACATGATTCTTAAAAAAAATCAAGAATAAAATACATATGATAAATTTACGCATGATAAAACCGAACGCTTTGTGCTTGCATAGGCTGCTTTTTTATGAAAATATATGACAATTTTCTAGCTTCATGGAGCACGTGCAATATGCATGCAATTACTCAAAACAAACTCCGCATCGAAAAATGCAATCGTGAAAAATAAATTAAGTAAAATGAAAGATGTAAAAATTAAAGCCACATAAATAAATTGATGATATCTCAACTTAGTCACATTCTAATCTAATAACTTGAATGTTTTTTAGTTAAAAATTGGAGGATAACGATCCAGATGATCACCAGAGCAGATGGTACAACCGAAAGCAAATTAAATTCTAGTATCTTTCATCATTCAAATAATGGATTCGTTACATAAGAAAAAATTATAATTAGATAAACGTCGTGACGTTGAATTTCGCAGCCTCACGACCAACAAATGCAAGCAGGCGCCTTTAACTAACATTTGATTAAACTAATCAGTATGTAATATGATAATATGCGGGTAGAAAGTACGTTTTACATGGCAACACTTCTAAAGAAGCCAGTGTCTCCAATGTTACACAGGTACAATAAATTTCTAATTTAATTTTAAATATTAAAAAATATTTTGTCCAATTTTTTTAATATAAATAAAATCATAAAAAAATTTTATATTGAAAAAAAATTTATGATTTTTTAAATTATTTACTCTGTCAATTGATTCAAGCATTTTCTCCGACTTTACGCAAGTGTGCAAAATTTTAGATCGATTGGACAGGTAGAAGTGTGTTAAATATCGATTGTAAGATTTGCAGCAGATAAACAAACAAACAAACAAGAAGTGAAGTTAAAGGGAAGTGTTGTAATAAAGAGCGCTACGTTTCCAGAACAAAATGTAATTTTATTATGTTCCAACATGCAAAAATTCCCCGACATCCTCTGACACAGTTATTCGTACAGTTGGAAAATACTAACATAGTTGCATTAATAATAATCAATGGCATGTCTTCTCATCTTGATAACCTCAAACAGTCTCTTTGTATAGTTCTTGATGAGATTCGCAGTGGCATCCGGTTTGACATTATACCAATCTTCAATTGCGACTTGTTTTGATTCCTGGCGATTCTTTGCAGCCCGATTATTGATTATAACTTTCAATTCTTGCTATAAATTCTTCATCGGGTTCAAGTCGGGGCTATTTGCTGGCCATGTTAGAACAGTGACCTTCGTTTTATTAAGCCGTATAGTTTTCGAGTTATGATCCGCATCATTATCTTGCTGAAATATCCATAGTCGTCCAAAACCAATGCCCGAGCGGATGTTTGCAGGTTTTCATTCAAAATCAATATGTAAACATCTGAGTTCATTATTCCATCAATTTGAATTAACTTCCGGTGCCACTTGAGTAAAAAACCCTAAGTATCAGCGATCAAATCCCAGGCACGACTTCGACTTCTTCGGAAGGAAAGCCCTTAAAATTTTGAGCCCAATATTATTTGTTTTATTTATTTCAAATAGCTCATTATCGTCTCGTCCCTCCATAATACTTGATCTCAAAAGCTTTCCTCTTTGTCTACATAAGAGCTTGCGAATGTCAAACGAGCAGCAACATGACGTCGTGTATGAAGTGGAACTGGTCGAGGTCTGCGTCCATGCAGGCCATTATTGTTGAGACGACGCCTGTATGGTGCGCTGACTCATGCATGTTCCCTCACTGACTATATTGGCAATGTTCTTCAACACCACTCTTGAATTCATATTTACCTAACGACACCGTTTTACAACTGATCGTTCAGATAGTTTCGGCTTCCGTCCTCATCCAGGCAACATGTGTGCATTACCAAACTCCATTATTGTCTTTATCACCGACAATACGGTGTAGTTTGTAATATAGAGGCGTTTCAAGATGCACCCATAGCCATTGCCAGATTTGTGTAAGTCAATAATTTACCTTTCAAATGCACACTGAATTCCTTCATCTTAATTGCCCATCTAGAAGTTTGCAGTCAAATGTCAGGAACCGACACCTCTGGAATGACGTCACCGATAATAATGTCCTACGGTATAATATCAATCCGGATGCCACTTCCAATCTCATCAAAAACTATAGAAAGAGAATTCTGAAGGTAGTCAAGATGAAAGGACATGCCGTTGATTATTATTATTGCAAGTATGTTAGTATTTGTCTGAAGGTGTTACAGAATTTTTGCATGTCAAAACGTTTTGAAATTACATTTTGTTCTGAAAACGAGTGACATTTTACCTAAACGAGTACATTACATATTGCTTAGTCCAATCAATATCAGGCTCATACATTCTCCAATTTGCGAGTTATTAAAGAAAACATTGAAAATAAAGAGTGCACGAATAACTTTGTCGTTAACTATACAATTGTTCTTGATATAAACGCCAGTGGAAACTTTTTGAGCCTCCGTGCAAAATCCATTCGTTGGCGAAAAAAGGTCAACTGTGCAAAACGGGTGGAATAATACAGTGACTTTAACGGGCATTAGTCGGTGCGATTCATTAATTCGGTGAGCACAAATCCTTCCTCTAAAGAAATCGCGGGCCGGTCGAGCCGAGGACCGACGAGGCATTCAAGCGCGCGGTAATTACTGGCGCTGCTCAGGGATTCCCGCTAATTTCTTGGGCCGGAGGAAGATATGAGTCGTAGTAAATCTTTAATTAATGTTCTTTTTTTAGAAAATTAATCTGAAACGATTTAACGCTCAACATCTGTGATTGAAATGCAATTAGAAGTATTCAGCACGCGCCTATATACATAGCGGAAACTGCTGTGAGAAGTTATAACTCGAAGAAAAAATCAAGCCTTTCGTAATGTTGCTTTTCATCAATTGAAAGCTGTACAAATCGCGAAAATATTTCTAGGATACACATAACGATAGTAAATTTGTGATGCAATATGTTGATCAACATATTGCAAAAATGAGGGCAAACATAGTAATACTAATTACTAATGACAAAGTAGTAATAGTAATAGTGATAAGATTGATGACAAAGTAGTAATAGTAATAGTAATAATAGCAATTACAAAGTAGTAATAGCAATAATGGTAATGACAAAACTTACATAGGGTCGAGCTTATTGATAAACAAAAACAGGCGTAAAGTACAATAAGGCGATAATTAAGGGCAGCAAGTTCGAGGTAAGGCCCGCTTTAGCTTATTATTACTATTGTTGAAGTGAACGCCCCGGTTGCATTGCTACGGCCGCAGTCATTGCCTTGGCCCGGCAGTGCCACAGCGGCCATGACTTGCCTTTTATTGTCAACGGCAAAACACTAAGGCGAGTCAAGAATGACAGCTGCAAGCTATTGCTACGGGCAAGACATCACCGATAAAAATGAAAAACATTTTGACTTGTGGTGCTTCTATCCAATTTCAAACGGAAAGTGGACGGGTCCGACAATCCCATAAAACGTTCCTTTGTTAAAGGATTCTTTCATAGCAGCGACGCCAGACAGTAAACACATTTCTCTTCAAAAAGCCAGTTGACCGATTTCAGTACTGTAAATATTGCAGTGTTAAATGATAGCACAAAAAACCTTCAAAAATTGATTAAATTTATATCATCATCTATCGTGATATCGTTCTTTCCCCGCTTCACGCATATGTTTGCTGTAAGTTGAAGCTGCATGTCCTTTAATGAATATGAATAAAATTATTCAAAATTTGTTTTGCGTTAATTATATCTTGAAGTCCTCCGTTTCGCTGAATAGTTTCAAGAAGAAATAAATAGATGCAAAAAATTAACTCACCAAGCAAAGTGCTGTTCGTGATGATACGCAGGAGCTGCCCAGGATCCATGGCTGCCACGAGATTAACTGGAATTTCAGCTACAATTTTCCTTCATTGCCAATAATGGCTAGTAAATTTCCTCATAATCACAGAAATTTACAGTTCCAGTAAAGTTAATGCTTCACAATACTCTTCTCATAAAACAATAATCATAAATTTAGTTTAGTTAAATTATGAGTTGCCTCTAAAATTTTAAATTTTTTACTCATTTATAAGTCGCTTGAATAGATTAACAATGAAATAAATAGCTCTCACAATAAACGCGTAACTGAAACTTGTCTTTCACGTCGCATCAGCTAAATTCCAGCAAGGATCATAATGAATGCGCTGTTGTTGACTCCACAAATTACATAAAAGTACAGCAAAAACAATTCATAATCATCAAATTAACATCATCCAACCCGTCTGATAAAAGCTTCAAGCATCACAAGCATCACATATTCCAGAAATTTAGCCTTCCAAATTGCAGACATTGCCGTGGGGCTGAAGCAAAGTTTTAACAACGAACGCTTTTTCTTTATGTCCTGGCAAATGCTGATTGGAATAGACCTTCATTGGAAACTATTACTTTGTATATCTATTTATTCCCATGGTAACCGGAATATTTTAACGATAGATTAATACAATTCGCAGCATTACATCAATTGACATTATTCAAGATTTGGAATAGATTTTGCATGAAAGTAAGGGTGTAAAATATATTTTTATTTTGACTAACACTCGTACTTTGTCCATCATTCAAATATGCTGCACTGAGCTAAATACAATAAAAAAGAATCATACATGGATCATTCGTGCCGATGAAGTTCATGGATATGAAGATCTTACAATATTTATTAAAAATTAGAAAAGCAGCGCCCATTTTGCGATCTTTTATAATTATAAAACATGGAGGAATGAATTATGAGATAATTTCCTTTAAAATCTCCTAAATATCTTTTATGTAGCATGAAGAAATGTTCTCATATTCTTTTTCTGTATAAATGTTTTTCAAATGAAATCAATGCACTTGTCCCGAACTATTTTCCCGATAATATTTTTTTATTCTAATCAGATTTTCTTTGGATGAATTTGACACAAACTGAAACTAAATTAAACGAAACCTTTTATTATGTTATGCCTCATAGAAAAATAGAATATTTTCCTCCTCTTTCGTCTAATTACGCAAAAAGTATATGAGAAATAAAAATTTCAATATTATTATATTCAATCTTATACGTCCATAAAATCTTTGTTAAAGAGATCCAGCTTTTTCCAACGAGCCAATTAAATTCATAATTTCCATTACGAACAAATGTGATCCAGAAAGAAGAACCGCCGGCTAAAAGCTCCAGTAAAACTCGTGTGGTGCGCGGACGTAACCTCACCACAGCGTAGCCAGGGCAGCACTGACGCGACGCAGACCACACAGCCGCCATTGGTCCTCATCCATCAGAAGCGTCATCGCACCATCAGTCAAACTTATCAAATGCAAGCAGGAATCTGTGATGATGCGTCACAATTAGTACGAGTGACGCATTCGAAGCTCATGGAGATCATTTCGAAACATCGTGGGGTTGAGAGCATCAGATCGTTGTTAAAATGGACATTCAAAGGTCCGTTTCTCGAAATTCGAACTGAACAAAACGATTACAGATGAAACATAGGAGGACAAAATTGGCTGTATGGTAGAAACCCAAAAGCAAACTAGAAGAAAAATATTTTTAAAATAATACAGCAATTTAAAATAAATTGATAATAATAATTGTAATAAAAAATACGCGAACACTAGTGTTTTGTCAGTAGTGACAGAAAAAATTTCTGAGACAATTCATACTAGGATCTTCCGATACATGCCAGCTTCTTGGGCAAGAAAAAACCTCAATTCCCTTTTAATCTGGTAGTATTCCTAAGTACAAAAATATTGCACTAGCATTGAAAAATGCAAACATAATAATTACTAAAAAAAATGGAATCCTACAATTCTTCGTCTTCCGTATTCCATCGATCAGACAGAGAATTCATTTCTCGATCGAGGTAATCTGAAAGATCAGGGCCCTCACCCGCATTGGTAAGAATATCGAGCAGTGATAACATTGCCTGCACCACATCAGCTCCGACACTTCTGATGAAGCAGAGATTTGCGGTGAATAGTTGGCGCATATCAGCGGCGCGCTGCCGTAATGGCGAAATGATCCAGCCTGGATACGCGGAGTTACGGAACATCGAGTAATTGTTGGACGGTCTTTACTGAAGCGAGAGCTAGCGCGTAGTATTGTTCTACTGCCTTTACTGAAGCGAGAGTTAGCGCGTAGTATTGTTCTACTGCCTTTACTGAAGCGAAAGAGTTAGCGCGTAATTGTTCTACTGCCTTTACTGAAGCGAGAGTTAGCGCGTAGTATTGTTCTACTGCCTTTACTGAAGCGAAAGAGTTAGCGCGTAGTATTGTTCTACTGCCTTTACTGAAGCGAAAGAGTTAGCGCGTAGTATTGTTCTACTGCCTTTACTGAAGCGGATGAGTTAGTGTAGAGTATTGTTGTAAGGACTTTATTGAAGCGAAAGAGTGAGGAATGAGTAATGTGTAAGGAATTTACTGTACTGAAGCGAAGTAGTGCGCGCAGAATATTTTTGGACGGGCCTTCACTGAAGCGAGAGTCAGCGCGTAGTATTGTTCTACTGCCTTTACTGAAGCGAAATTGTGACTTTCTGACAAATGTCCAATATTTTGTTAGCGATTTCTCAACCACACATTTTGTAGTCTTCTAATTTGAATGCATATTCATAATATTTCACAGTTACTGGCATTCCGATCAGTAGAAGAGAACTTTTAAATGCAGAACTGCCAAAGCATAGGTGAAAATGAAACTTGACGATAAATCCATTGTGATAAACGATGAAAAGAAATGTGAAGAAAATTATATCAAACGCAAATAAATAAGAAATTTAATTGTAAGTGGATTTATGGACGTGAAATTTGTATTATATACTCATGTTTCAATTTTTCCACTAAATCCAAGCTTATACACTTGTTTCGATGGTGAAAATGCTTGATGGAAAGGTTTCGAAAAGACTACGGAATATTGAGCGAATATTTCACTAACCAGAGTAGACGGATATCGAGTATTAAGTCCGATTTTGATTTTCGTACAAGAACTGTGTACATAATCACGATGGGGGATCACTCAAAAATTTTATATTTTTAAATTTATAATAGAATGGAATTCAGTGAAATCGATTATTTTCTGAAATTTTATAAATGTTAGGAACTAATATGGGCAGTTTAGGCATTAATTGATGCTAACAAATTGAATTGCTGCGGTACGCAAACAAGGAAGAGCTCACAAAATTGAAAAACAAAGTGGTAAGAGGCATTTAATTTTACAACGTCATTTCATAACGCTGGACTTCAAGCCGGCATTAGGGCATGTGTCATGTAAAGCAATCAGCGGCTTCTTGGTTCCTTTTATCCTGCAATCCCTGCAATTCCGTCAGTCAAGTGAGATGGATTGCTGCGTGCCTTATTATCCATGGAGCGTGATTTTGTCTGCCGCTGCACGTGTGTGCCAAGGCCACACTATATTTATATAGGTCCTATGATATCCTGCGAAATTATAACTTGTAGCTAATATATATATAGGTTCTATGATATCCTACGAGGTTATAACTTGTAAGTTGTAGCTAACTTTTCCACTCGCGCTCTAGAAACTGACGAGCGAATAAATTTATGACATGAAGGGTATAAAAATGAATTTTTTCTTGGATAAAATTTTTGAATTTTTTAGATTCTTTTCATTTTCCATATCAATATTACTACAAAACAAAAAGATTACCTACTTCTTTTTATTGAAAATATTTATTTATGCGATCGATGGTTTTCGTCTTACACTGGTGATTTTTGAACAACAGTTGCCGAATGAAATTATCAGCGAATGAAGAATAAAAGAGGCAAACGGACACAATACTGAAATTTAATTCGAAGGATGGAGGATATAGTCGTTAGGTTTTTTTTTATTCTCGAAATTCAGTTGCGTAGAGCGGAGTCGGTGGGGCCGACAAAAATGATGGAATGGCCCGCCACTCAATACAGTTCAAGCTGCACGCTACGCCACGGGGAGAGTTTGCTGCCTACGTAATAAGCAACTGAATATTCATAGCTCATTAACTGCAAAAAAAAAAAGTTTAAAAGGATTAAAAATTTTCAACGTTCAGGGAGTATGAATGATAATTCCAGTTAAATGAGTTTTTAGCAGAATTGAGATTTAATGTCTCTTGTCAGCGCAATATTGAAGATTCTAAAAATTACGAACAAGTTTCTGTTATTAATTTGCAATTTTCTAGAATTTATAATATAGTATTTCTAGGTAATGAATTATCGAAGAAAAGGAAACGATTGGATGGGAGTTTAAAGTTTTAAAGTTGAGCGAATATCAACGATAAGTTCGGTTAGATTGAATTTTTAGCGGAATCGAAATTCGTGACTCGTGACAGTGACTGATAATGCTAAAGAGCATTAATAAATTTCCATTATATTTGGAATAAATGATAACCAATAAACCTGCCTTCGTTTGCGAGTGAATTTGAATCAAAGGACGGCGCATCAATTTTAGTTAAAATAACAACACATTAACGATGTTCAGATCAGCTCAAGGTTTTTAAATCCAAAATTGTCAAATTAATTATTACTCAAATACGAACAGGTACTGATCGCTACAAAAAATCAACTCAAATGGATTCAGTTTCGTGCAGTAATTTTCGATAATTTTGTGCTAGCCATAGTCGAAAAACACGCGTGTCTCAAAACTGCCAGTAAACAAGCCAAGTTTCTTTTACCATTGTACCCATTGGGCCGCTAGCAAAAAAGATTTTCAAGTGCTGCGGAAGCTATTGATGTCATTATTTTCTAATATTTGCACGCGGCTTGACGCCGAGATATGTCGTCAACGCTGGTCATTATCGAACTTTGTGTCTAGCTTAGATATAGGATCAGGTCCTCTAACGAGCGATTCTGACGCAGGCTTTGAACCTGTCACAAAGAGGAAAGCTTTCGAGGTTCGGCTAAGCGCTATTGCTAGAGCCCGGATATTATCAAAGAGAAAAGCGTGGATCCAGACGTAATCATTTCATGTTTACTTACTAAGAGCACAAAAATCTGATTCCAAATGATGACATCAACTCTGTTTTGGAACACGCAATGCAAGAAACCGGGCTTTAATATATTTTTTTTATAGTTTTTATGAGGTTGTGGACCAGGAACGGGTTTGAATTATGACCTCACAGTATTGGTTGGTAAAAATAAAAATGAGCCTTTAAGTCACTGGTTACGTCCGGTCTTATGTGTTTAATTTCTCACACTTTCATATTAAGTCTTGAAATCAATCAAAAATGCTTTTATCAATTTGTTGCATATATTATTTATTTATGCATTTATCAATTTATTATTGAAAACAATATTGGTAATCATGAAATTTTTATATACCTTATATTCCAAATTTATTTAAAATCTCGGCCGAAATGCGTAGCGAGAGGATAAGTTAGTGTATTGTATAAAATTACCACTGGAGTTGGAATAAGTGAACAACCTTCTTTTTTACTTAATTTCCACATACTGACGAAAACTGCGTACTCATATTTTCATTATTCCTTCGTCGCGACTGTAATTACAGTTTTAAATAAGCGCATAGACTATTTATCATATTTCCAAAATATACACTAAGCCTCGATCAAGGTAGAAGTATACACGTAAAATATTCATAATGCTGGATAGCTTTTTATACTTCGAATGCAAAATTTGTCAGTACAAGTGTCGAGTATTTTTTTTTTAGTTTGAAGCGTTCTATTGTGTACTGGAAATCACGCATCAAGTTGCCCAGGCGTCCTGAGTCAAATAAATTCCTATGAGAGAAAACCGTCATGATTAATATCGCCAGGATCCACCGCAATGCCGGCACCGAACGCAGCCGACTGCCCGGCACGCCAAATCAAAACTCATCGTGAAAAGTATTGGTTAAAACGAGTGAAATAGATTTAATTCGAAATGCTTTTTGAAAATCAAATTCATTGAAATGAGTGCGTCCGCACAATAAAACGTAAAAACCTGCTTTAAAAAACGGACTTAATTTACTGTTTTTACATAGGCTATATATCTATATATGTATGTGTATATTAGTTCACAGTTACATCAGGATAACCCAGCGTTGTCTGGAATAGATGATCCTTGAAATTGGACGGTCCCGTTAGGCTGAATTACGTCATCACGAATCTCGTCATCGCCACGCCAGTTAATAATTTTGGGACTCATGACACGTCAAAGAAAGACCAGTTCCCATCAAAACTTAGCATGGAACTCATATGACGCCCAGTCCGGCATTGGTAGGAATTGAAATTTTACACTTAAAGAAAAATTGAACGTGACACATTAGAAATTGAATTTAACTTTATACAGGGTGTTTCAGAATTAAGTAACCCTTTTAATTTGTTAATAAATAAAAAACTAAGAACGTTATGAAGTTGAAACTTGTTTTATTTAAAAGAAGAACATTTTCATGGTAATATTGCATCATAGTTACGTCATTATCCTGTATAGCTTGCTAAATTTGTGTTTAATTATCAAGCCTTAAATTTTCATCATGATTCGCTACAGCAAAGAAGAAAGAACAAAAATTATCGCTACAGTCAATAACGATGTCAATAACAGAAGTTCAACGTGATTACAGGATCCATTTCAAAACAAGGATCCTTCAAAAAACACATTTAAATATCTTTATCGAAAATTTGCGGATATCAAAAATTTGCACTCTTGTCAGAAACACTAATGAAGGTTATGAAAGCAACGAAGAGAAGAGCCCTATTTTGTCAAACAATTGTGGTGGGCATTTAAAAGATATTATATTTAAAAACTAGGATACAATATTACCATAAAAATGTTCTTCTTTTAAATAAAACAAGTTTCAACTTCATAACGTTCTTAGTTTTTTATTTATTAACAAATTAAAAGGGTTACTTAATTCTGAAACACCCTGTATATTCATATCACCCATTCCCATTAGCTACTCTTTAATACGAGTATTCCCAAATAAGATCAAATTTCAGCTCGATGGAATATAAAAACTCGCCAGGCGATGTGAAGACGCGCTCTAATACTCTATTTATTTGTGGTGCTAAAAGGCTTGAGAAACGACTTTGAGGCTTGAGCAGAGCTTGGCTAACCTATGAGTGGATTATTTTCGTGATTCTTCCCCTAAAATGACTAAAAAATATTTCTTTTTGGAATTGGTTGGACCATGTACAATTTCAAATGTGGCCTTGCATATATATACATAGTTTAGACTTCAGCATGGCAATCAACGTTCAAATGCTCGACGATAAATTTTCATTATTTATTTAGACCTGACATTGATAACGAAGTTCTATGAATTAATTAACATAACGCAACGAAAAATTCTGATATAATTAGCTGATCTTGATCATATGTTAAAATGAGAGAAATTAAACGGATATAGGGGTCTGATTGTTTTGTTAACAGCAGTTTTGATAAAGTTTCCATCAGTCTTCAAAATAAAATAGTACCTGGTAATAACGTTTTCTTTAGAGAAGTGTATTATTTTCGCTGCGAGCAATCGATTTTATGGGTGACACAACTAAAGCCGGAGATCCCATGAACAGATCATGCTGTTTAAATCCAGTGTCGCAACATGCATGAATGAGGAAAATTAAGAATTATTAGACATGAAAAATGAATAGTAACGTAGTCTAAGCTAGTGGCTCACCCTCGGGTGTAGTAACTGAAATCAAATACAGCATATAAAATGTTGTGTTCCTTTTATAATATAACTACTTTTTTGTATCAACTGACTTTTAACAAATTTCCAACTAATTTTCGACCGATCCTAAAAAATGCATTGAAAACACTTGATTAGGATGGCAAGAAAAAATGTTTCAAAGGAGGATTCTTTTTCAACAGTGGAGGAGAATATCAATGATTACGTTGCTACGTCGTGTTCCTGATATTCTAGGAATTTGCATACAAGTTCAAGAAATGAACTTAGGAAAAACAAAAAACGTATAGCAGTTGAAAAAAAGAAGAAAATTATTTTCCCTAAGTCGCATGAGGTGCATGAGTAACTTGCTGATATTTAAAGAGCACCGAGTTCTAATTACCATGAGTCTCATTACTGAATTTGTGTTCCAAACAATTATTACATTGCTTACATTTTCTGCTAAGACTTTTCCGGACGAAGTTACGAAAAGCTTGCTAATTTGACCTCGCTCTCAGGTCGCCCTAATCTTTTGCCTGGAACAACACGAGAAAACCCGCTTGTTTTTACGTCCTCTAATCTAATAAGTTTAGTATTTGCGTTGCCAAGGCTCCCAAAACCACTGGATTTATGAAGTTAATCTTTCTATAGGCGCTTAGAAGAAAAAATATCCTCTGCTCGGATCCAGCGACCGCCATTTACACCGAGAATTACAAGGCGCCACAGAAGCAAAAAATAGAAATTGAGGGCCATTGTCCACCTAATGTGGAATTTTGCAGAGGAAGACGTCGCGTGGCAACCAAGGCAGGAAGGTTGGTGAGGAAAGAGTGTGGCAGACGGCGCAGTCCATCAAGATTTTTTTGCGCGACAGGAAAATTTAGTCCAATGGCTGGTTGACATCTAATTAAAGGATTTTAACTCGGGATTTGACTGTTTAATTCTTGCTTTATTACATCAATCGTTGTTGACTCGGTGAATCCTTGCCTTATTTTACGAGTCATATGAAATCATATTATTATGAAATTAATAGTGCGCGCACGCAATTACATCACTAATGAGATGTCGACAGTCATAAATAATATTAAATTACATCCTTAAGGTGCACTGATCTAACGACAAGGTCGCAATCATTACAAAATCTGTTACCCGGCCAAAAAAGTACAAATAAGATCAAGGTCAAGCAATTAATGGATTTTAGTGTTCACGAACAAACGAATAAACAGCCGAAAAAACTGTACAAATAGTTTTCTGTAAAAAATTGTTTACGGTCTAGACATACGAGGCCCTGGGCAGCCATCCCAAACACACCAATGAAGGCTTATTGGCTGCAAAAGGAAGGTTGTCCACGAAAGTTATTTATTTTAATGGCGTCTCACGTCTGAAATTTACAGTTGGGTATTAAAAAATAATAATGTTGACGTTAGCTTTTTTGTGCAAATCCATAAGATCAGGGACGGTATAACGTAAAATAGAAATTAAACTAAAAAATACCATTTTTGAGGCAAATAACCTATTGCATGTACTAATTTCTTGAGCGAATTTTATTGTACTTAATAATCATCTGACGCACGATAATTTTTTTCCCACCTCGGTTCTGATATTATTCAGACGTTATTTTGCTATAAAATGGAACATTTAATAGTGAAATACACCGCAGTATAATCCCTTTGAGCCGAGATTATATTGCGGGATGTTATGAAGGCAGACGACAAAGCATCCATCATGGCGGCGAGGTAGGCTCGCGTGCAGGCTGCTACTGGTGCAGGCCGGACTTCTTCCATCCATCATGGCGGCGAGGTAGGCTCGCGTGTAGGCTGATGCTGGTGCAGGCTGGGCTTCCTCCATTCATCATGGCGGGAGGTAGACTCGCGTGCATGATAGGCTGATGCTGGTGCAGGCCGGGCTTCCTCCATTCATCTTGGCGGCGAGGTAGGCTCCCTAGCAACCTGCTACTGTAGCAGGCAACCTATTTTTCACGTGTGCAGTCTGCACTGCAGCGCCGGCAGATATTACCGAGCCACTCTAAGCCAGGACAATAAACTGCCAATAGTCTGCACATTACTTATGCTATACTGATCCCGACAGCAACTACATCGCGACGCAAGAACAGGCGTTACTATTGCCACTGTTCAAGGTACTTTTACCACCGATAACACACTCTGAGTAGCGTAACCTTTCCCACTGAAGTTACAGGAAAAATACAATCATGTCACTTAATACAGAGAGAAGCGCTATCTAAGCCAGTTAAAACAATGGAAAAAGTAACAAACGCCACGGAACACACAAAAGAGTTACTCATCCCTCTGTGCAGTTCGCGTTGTTAATTTCATACAGCTAGGTATTGCTGCGCGTAGCACTGCATATTACGTGGTATTGATTACTCATATGTTCGCATGTCTCTTACACTAGAGTCGCGTCTACTTATCTTGGACCCCGAAACCAACCCTTACCCTGACACATATTTAGTACCACAAAATAGTTCAGGAATTGACTTCAAAACGTTCAATTTAACTGAATTAAAATTTAAAGACACTCATAAACCACAACTTAAGTGGCGCTCCACTAACTTATGGGATATAATTTTTTCACATCCTAAAATGAAATTATCAAGGCAATTTGATTTGCATTCTTTGATTGTAACTTGCGCTGCACAACATAATGCAAATAGGAGTTTAAGATATGAAACGTATTTACATGGACATTTGCTCCTAATCCGCAAATTCAGAAAATTAATTATGCATAAAAGAACATGTTTTGTTTTGTACATCGTTTGTAGAAATGAAGCGAGCTCCGAGACTCAGGTGTCTAGGAGGCGGCAAATCTTCAAGGCACGACACGGCAGCAAATGACTCATAATCTCAACATATAAATAATCTTGCTGCGCATCCATCATCCGGCCGACAGTGAGCTTGAATATTACAAGAGCAATACGCGGTCATATTGTTCCTTTTAATTATACAAGGGAGTTTCTGCGTTAACAGAGGAAATTATTCATGAAGTTCGTGTTGGGATTTCATTACGTTGCGTGCATATTATTTGAGTTAAATCTCTAAATCCCCTGTATGATGAGAGAGAAATTTCGTTTATTGGACGAACCCCTAAACATTTCAAAGCATTTCCGTTGCCCGATCCCTTCCACATTCACCTCACGTTGCCAACTTCTGAAAAATTTAGAAAGGGAGAAAGTTTCCCCGAGCGTGCTACTTATGGAAAAGTTAACCCATTTCATATAACAACCATGGGAGTCTACCCTATCTCAAAGCCTCAAAACTTTCATTTTCCCATAACACACACAGAGTTTTTCACATTTTTACTCCCACTGCAATGAAAACTGCTTTTTTTACAACGACCATGTGAGAGGAACAAAAACGTAATCCCAGATCTCAGGATCCCTCATTAGCGTGAGATTGGAAGTATTTTCAGGAGCGCATATGCTGTGTCTATGTAAGAAAAGCCAGAATTGTGGGAGTTTCTTACCGCGTTGTCTATCTTATGACAACCAAAAGCGCAAGTGAAGGATAAGACTATATAGACTCGTCAGTGGAATGGCAGGAACTGATTTCAGATTTACATCAGATTTTCGTCACTAGCATTCAGATACGTTTGCGCTGAAACATAAACAAAAAGAATTGGCACGATAAAAAGCACAAAAAACTGAAGCACCGATTTTCGTGAATATTAAATAAGTTTGTGTGTCTTATTCCATAAAACTCTATGACAAAGACCGGAATCGAGAGTCAACGATCAAAGTTTCAACTCAAGCGAAATGTTAATTTTAAATTCACAATCTCATTTCCACATGGGCAGCCAATTTTAATTTTTTATTGTAATTTGAAAGTTTCCAGTTAGGAGTAAATGCGATTTTTTAAATGAAAGGAAGATTTTCATATCGCGACAGTCCAAATAAATTGACTTGCGATGAGCGTGGTGGCCGACACGGTAGGTGGCGTTGATGCATGGTTTTAGTATGTTAGAAATTTCCCCATTCCTTAGGTTCTAAGTTTCTTTTTCTTCATACCTATTGTTGGTATGAATTTGTAAATAGAAAGAGTTGGCAGTAAGACTTAGTGGTGAGAAAATCCCATTAATGTTGCTCCGTTAAGAGTGTATAAAGCCATTCCTTCTTAATTGCTATTTATTATTTTGAGTGATTACTCTTTGTTTTTCGTTTCATTTATTTACGTTGATAATGCATGTTTGCGCTTTCTTTGATTAGGAAAGGGCGGACTCCAGTGCTAAATTTGGGCTTGGCCTTTTCTTGTGGCTCGACCACCTTAACTTTGAGCTTCGGCTTGTTACTCTAATAACTTTAATATTTGTTCCTAACCTATTGGGAAAGCTCGGTGCTTTCCTAAGCTAAACTTACTTGTCAATTCAGGAGTATGCCCTCTCTTTCTTCTACTTTCGTTATTTCTCTTTACATAGCCTCTTTACTTGCCTCATAGAGTTACAGCTTAACCGCTTGGTGGCTAAAGATTTCAAGGTTGGTCCGAGGCTGTTAATATATTGACACAGTGCGTCTTACATTTATGCTCTTAGAGCTTTAATTTTGGTTATCAATTATCTTACAGCTATTTGTTTCTTTTATTCGATAGAATAACTGCGGATCTGGTGGGAAACAACCTTCGATTTTTTGAGGACTTTCTGGTGCGACACAATTTTCGATATACAGAGCCTTCAGTTTGTCATAGTGTGTTAAATTGGCTTCTGTGAATGTATTTATTGAAACTTAATGCGACATTGGAATATTATTGCTGTAATGCAGAATTGTAAAATTTAAAGGGTACTTCTTGCTTCTACAGTCATGTTGGGCCGGGTTTATTCGTCGGTATAACATCGATAACCTGTTACGAAACCGCTACCAAGCGTTAATTTGTGGGACTTTGTTCTATCCTCAATATTCTGAGAATGCGCCTGCTTTCTCAAGATTTGGACCAGTCGTCTTTGAAATAAAAGGTCAATTTTCTTCGCCGTTCACAATTCATTATTATTTTTTTCGTGCGCACATAATATCGACGTTATTATTGTACGATTTCCAATGCATGTATGTTCATTTTTTATATTGCAAGAATGCACGCGGTATTTGCGGTGCTGGATGACAAAATATTTCCTGGTCATTCAACTGCACGGTACAAGCATGAGTCACAGCATGTGACGGGAATCGTATCTTGACTTAAATTACCAGACGACTCATAAGCGCTGGCAACGAAGACATTCAGTGAAATTTTTATCCTGTGATAGCAACATCAAAGGATAATTTATTACAACTTAGCAAAAGGCCTCTTGCAAAAAAGAAACTTGCAAAAATATCAACGTCGTTGAAGCACCGAACTTTGTGGAGTGGCTTATTGAACGCAGGGGCTAAAAGTTTTCTTTATAATGCGAGGAGAGATAAACTTAGCGGTAAAAATTGGGTAGCCTGATCGTCTAGATTGCGTTCGGATGGCTTGGTTCCCTTTTATGCAAGGATAAGAACAAACTTGAGAAGAAAAATAAAATTCAAGATGGAGACTCAACGTTTTCAAACTGGAATCGCTTGTATCTGAATATTGATGTTTCATAATATTGGGTGTAGGTATAGATCTATATTCTATAAAAATGTAGTATTCTAAACCATAGACCTCGTGCAAAGACAGCAACGATGCATAAGTGAGACAATTGTGTAGCGTATAATGCAGTTATGTGATTGGGACATTGAGCTGCCTCGAATTTTGTTAGGGTATAAAAGCATGAAAGAATCGAAAAAGGAAGGCCGGCATCTTTAGCAATAAGGTTCTATAAACGTTCCCGGAAGTTAGTTCATCTCAAGCAGCACGGCGGAAATCAGGACAGGCTCTCGATTACTTAATTCCTGAGCCAACATCAATTTTGTAAACTAAAGATGCAGTTTTGAACTGGCATGCAGAATTTTACTTAGGCTTAGATCTGACATCCCTAGCACCATGTCATGCTTGCGAACAGGTTGCATTAGTGAATACTGAATTGCAACTCTCTTCCATGCTTTCAATTTTTCTAACGTACTAACCGTAAGGTCTGTCAAGTGATTTTAGTTTCAATATGGGTGTAATCGCTTCAGATATATAGACCAAACTAAAATAAATACATGACAAAATCATAACACGTACTGTTACAGGTGCATTCCTCGAAGGAATGCACCCTGCTGCAATAATTGCTGCAATAATTGTTGCGGCGCTTACCGCGCCGCATAGCTTAAAGAACAAACCCATTATGTTCACTGGTCAAACTCATCATTGATAAATGAATTGTATGAGCCTAACCTGTAGAATACAACCTAGCCTATGAGTCTCCTCCGGGACCCGCACAGTTCCTGCCCAAAATTCGCAGGTTCTCCTGCCTAACTTAGTATAATTGCAACATACATGCATATTGAGTTAAAGTTTTAACTGCGTTTACAAAACTTATATATACTATGATACACAATTTATTGAAAGTGTTCAGAAGATTGGGATTATATAGATTAGCCTTAATGTTCAATTGTATTCTCGGAGGTTTTACTCGGGTATGTTAAAACATTAACTATTACGTCTCATTATAGTTATGGACGTCATGAGTGGACTTGCGCAGCTAAGCGCCACAGTCAACATGTAAGCTGAACAATCAAAGGATTTATAATCAAGTATGCTACCTAAAAACCAGATTTAGAAACACTTAATCCAGTTATTTTCGAAAGATCATCAGTCACCAGGTGGAAAAATAAATAGACACAATTTAATATTGCGTCTTCCGTAATAAATAGATAAACTGGCTTGCGTGTTTCGTGATGATAAATTTAATTAATTAAATAAATTACCTAGAGTCTTTTGCCTTACATTTACGAAGAACACATGGGAAACTTGGAAGAGCATTACCTGAGAAAGAGGAATTAGTGTAATTGTTAGAATAATCAAAATAGATCGAACTCAAACTTTTTGTACTGGCGAGAGAACCAAAACTGGGGATGTAGCAATGGACTCATCCAACTCATAGCTCGATATCAAAACGCTGTAGTTAACAGAGCTGTAGAGAAAATCTACTAAATATCCAATGATGTACCGAAGCCTGTTGTGAAAATTTGGTGAGGAAATTCAATGGAAAAGCCGCAACATTCAAAGATGAACTGACATTTGTTTAATTTAGAATATTTGCTAACAAACAGGTGAGCCATTAAAATGCAGCGTCGTTACTTTTTATATTTGCAGTAAAATTTTTGGCTGCATATCGAAACATCAAAAATTAATCTCATGACTCTACATCACGCAGAAATCAAATGACGGCGATACGCTATTATGAGACCACCAGGTGCGTATCGCAAGTCGTTCCCGACGTCGTTCACGACGACATTCATGACAGTAAAAATGCATGGCGCGTCGTACGTGGATGGCAACATGCCAAGGCACTAACATGTGCATAACAGGTTTAATATGGACTATCTTAAAGTAGTTGATGAGGAGGGTTAGGGTAATAATAAATGCAATGAAAGCGGTACGTGGATGTTATCGCCGTCGAGGATGTTTAGTTCAAGCAAATGCCCAATGGGACGATCACATTTACGATTTTAACATTTATAGACCGTATTAAGTGTAGATGTTTCTCCGTTTAGGACTTTCTCGAGCAGTATGAGCAGAGATATTATAGCATTTGTCACAATAACATCTATCTACTATGTAAAGTGTAGATCGATGTTCTCACCGTTGTGGATGTTCTCCTCGAGCGGGATGAGCAGCGGGATGACCACATTGAGAGCCATGCTGTCAGCCTGCCGTGCGTCGCAGCAGCCACAGAGGCAGGGGCCTCCGCAGACTTGACCGAGGCTTCGGTAACGCTATAGAGGCTCTTTGAAGTTCAGTCTGCAGGCGACAGGACTGAGGTTACTGGAAAGATTAGGTGCTATAAGAAATACACAATTATGTGTGGATGAGCAAATACGCCAATAAAATAGAGCAGGATACTTTTAGGAGCAACTTTCGTGGATATGAATCTCTTAACATGATTTTAAGATGTTCATCCTGTTCTGATTTTTCGACTATTTTTTCTCACGTCAATGCTATAGTTATAACATTAAAAAAGCATATATGAGTTGAGTTATATACTCAAGTTATACCCGAGTTATATATATGTACATATAACTCAAGTTTGAATGCAGCTACTTGCTAACTCCAGTCAATATTCAACATTTTAAATATAGCAAGTGTAGCCTAATAGTGAAATAATATATTATGTTAGAAAGTCTCCCGAACAAATAATTAAAATGACTCATAGATGCAAGAGAGCCAGGATTACGTGTATAATAAATTTACAGCAAAACGGAAAACGATGAAAAAGCGTCCCCGATAAAGGCGAAATAGTTTGAAAGCTCATGTAGTTTGGAGTAATTCCCTCTACAGTTGGGGCGGCGTGAAGTATGCAAGGGTCGGCGCGCGCCACGCCGCTTCCCTCTGAACTTTGTCTGGTGGAATCAGGGACGTCGAGGCTCGGTGCATCTACCAGCGCAGGCGGGTCCTAAAATTGCTCTATTAAAGGGGCACATCGCATGCATTAAGCGACAAACTTAAATATCATGCTACCCCGACATCAACATGTTTCGAATAATAATGACATCCAACAAAGAAGTAGAGAATTTAATTTCAATGCATGTTAAAATTAAATCTGATTCTTGAAATTTGACGAGACTTGTCATTCGATGAGTCTTAAAGTTTTGTTTTAATGTGATATTATTCCGACGAAATTAGTAGATGAATAATAGAAATAACTCCACCATGATTATATCTCTCAGAATGGAAAGATTTTCACAGCGATCAGGCCCTAAGTCTTGGATTCGTCGAAGGCGCAGGTTATCTGCAGATCAGCCTTGACGTGGCGTTGCTGCTCCACGTGAGGCGATGGATTGGCAGGACTTTGTGTGCGTTACTTACGGCGTCTGCAGCATTTCTCTGAGACCAGGATTGTGCTCTTGAGAAGCCTACCTACAGATGCCGAAGAGCAGATAAGGGCGATTGATGTGACGGGTTACATTGACAATGCTGTCACACGCGTCTGAATAGACAGACAATACCGTCACATAGACGGGTTAGACGAAGGCAATACCGTCGGCGAGACTGCAGCGGCTCAAAGCTTCGTTGTTAGGTCATCGATTTGAGCAAGTCTAGAGTCTCGTAGTCTATCACGAACTCAGCCCATAATATCTCTGATTGAAATAGTTCAGAGATATTATGGTCAAAATATAGATATTATGGGGACAATAGTTCATATTATCTCTGATTGAAATATCACTCTAAAATTTAGAAAGCTCAGAACAATCAACCATTTGTGGAACTATTGTTTTGTCAGTTCACACACCATCCTCGTTATGATGACAAGAATGATCAAAAGATGTCAGTGGTTTGGTCTGCGCAATCAGCCGTGACGGGATTCATTGAATTGTCAGCCGAGTAGTAAGTCGCTTTGGTCATCACAATCAGCAGCCGACAACTAAAGCCTTTGTATAGCGGTCTGCATGCCAGCCATGCCGCTGATTTGCATGGGTGTTCAGACTTGGCTACACGGCGCGATATTGAGGCAGCCGAGGACGCCAATCTGGTCCTAGGAGCCAATTGCTTCCGCAATAACAAAACCTATCAAGTTATTTGGACAAACGACTCGCATCGGAATCGGACAAGACCATACACAAGCATAAGCTGCGAATTTCCATGTTCATGTAAATGCTGCACAACCAAAAATATGTTTTGATATATGGGCTTTTAAGATTTAATTTGTAATGATTACGAAAGTGAATTCGTTAATATTTTGGTTACTTCAACGGCACGACCGCACGAGCAAATGTTTTCAAAAGTGCTTTTTCTAGCTAACCAAATAGAACAACATTAAAACATTTCCTAAGAATAGAACATTTCCCACGTACAAGACGACAGAAACAGCTTCAAGAAACAACAGTTCTTTCTAGTAATGCACGAAGACGTTTTCATAAGAATTACAAGACGCCTCCGCCACCCAAACCCAGGCCGGAAAAACTGATTAGTTTGGCCATTACCAAAAACTCCAAGTACTCCGAGGCTGCAGGAATTCAGCGTAATCGCTGAGCCGGACGTATGGAGGGCCGTGCTCCTTTGCCTGAAAAAATTGTTTTCTGTAGCACGAGGTTTGCTTCTGTAGTAGAAATTGCTCATGGCAGCAGCGTAAAAATATACCCAATTGATATGTGATTTAATGTATGTATTTTCCGGAAAATGTTTGGACCTGAATGAGTTCTTTTTAAAATAATAATAAACATGAATCGACCACGAAAAAATTGATCTGTAAAAAGTTTCAAATACTAATCGACAATCTCATGAGATCAAATTCTTGATGGAGTAAAAAAAATGTTCTTGAAACATTGATAATTCGGTTACATGTGTCGTAAGTAAGTCACAGAATGGGCTATGGGCGAAAAGTGGCTAAAATCTTCTGAAATTTATTGTAAAATGTAATAAAATAAAACAGCGCTCAGAAGGCTCCCATAATTTTGAATCATCCAGATCCCAATCCCATAGAGAAAAACAAAGCAGCCGTAAAAATAAACGTTTAAAGGTAATGGCAGCTCATCTGGATGAGATAAAACGTCTCAATAGCAATCACGGACGCCCATCGCGCACCTCCAACACACAAACAAAATCCAATGCAATCATTTCAAGCTCGAGTGCGTCTCGTCCTGCCAGGAATTGTTTGGACGGCGGCGCCAAGAGGAGCCGAGCAAATTGCGGACGCTGCGAGGCCACCTTCATCGCGCCGAGTAATGAGGCTTCAGCTCAAGCAACACCAGCAGATATGTTGCGTCGTCAAGAAAACGCTCGACTAATCCCACAAAACATTAGTTCAAAAACTGCAACAAACAAAAGGCATTTAGAACAATCAGGAGAATGACTTTTGAGTTTTACTACATTTGCTCAGTTGATTCGCATATTAAAAAAATCGTCTGGACAATAATCGCTTGGCCACAAGATAAGAAAAAAACAATAGAATAATAAATACTTTGTCATGGGTTGTTTTAGAATATATTTGTGGCCAAATGTATACCATGTACTTCTACCGATCCCGGCTGAACTTTACTCCATCCATTTCAACGAATCTTTATCAAATTCCGAAGTTTCTCCAGTTATTGTAAGGCAAATGTCTTATTTCACAGAAACCGGAAGCACAAGAAATTTTTGTTCGCAATTTATTGTATCCTCCGTGTTACACTTTCTCGTCGTTACAAGCAGTCCTGTCGACTGCAATATATCGAAATGTATTTCATGCGCATCCTATGTTTCCATTGCATCGAAACAAATGATGTTCCAAGTAAGCTGCCGATCACCTAACTTTGAAATGTAAAAGGCGGAGGCAGCCACAATGAGCGGAGTTTGCTGCCTTGTTGGTAATGGCGTCATTGTTTAGGGAGCATTTCAGTAATGCTCTGCGGGCCGTTAAAAGAAACTAATGTGCCTCGGCCTCAGTGCTGACAAACGCTTCAGCATGCGCAACTTAACGTGATTTACGGACGTGCTAGGATGCGCCTCCTTAAGCGTGCATGCACACAATGCCCGGAATGAGGATCTAACGAGCATTAATAATAAAAATGGCCTTCAAATCAACGTTGGGTGGTTTTCAGGTTAAACGCGCACGCATGTTTTATTGGCCTAAAAATCAAACCATCATACTTAATTGCGTGAGTTTTAAAAGTATATCAGTCTGTTCAATTAAGACAGAACGACAATTTTTGTTGGAAAGTTATGAACGAAAAGCATTACGCAACACATTTTATTTGATTGATAATTTATCGAAAATATCACATTTGAATTCTAAAATCAAAAATCTCAATGCAACTAAAAAAATTACGAATAAAACGATTTGACAACTGAAAATTCAAGCATACAGGTTGTTCAGTAGTAGTTGTTCATTTGGCAATAATTTTTGGAATTTATTTACCTTAGAAATAATGTTATGAACGCGCTTACAACACTATTGTCGTTATGCGACTCGACGGCGACGATCAGGACGAGATTTGCCAGCAACGCAATCAAGACCCCAGTCATTCCTGGTGAAAATTGTGCGCTATATTATTTAAGCTTCGTCAACATAACGTCGTCAGAGGCCTGCGCTCATCAGGTCATTGTGCACGACGAGACAGGAAACTAGAGACTGGATTTTTGCGTCTGGCTGAGGGGCGGCGACTTGACTAGTCAGATGACGAGACGTCGCTACAAGAATGTTCGTGTTTGCGTCACGCGGCGTGGACGGACAAGAACATTAAGTTACATATTGGTTTTACATACTGAACACGTTTCAAATGGTAGTGTCTTGATTATTATCGGAAACACGTGTAATTTGGGGAATGATTCGTGTGAAGCAATGATGTTTATAATGTTTTTAGAAGGTGCTTTTAGAGTTAACGCCGAAACTAAAAAAAATTAACATCTCCTGAATACGAGGTGTATCACATGTAGTGATATGCAGTATCGTATCGTGAGGAACTGTTTTTTTTTTTAAATTGGAATAAATATGAGCAAAATTTCCGTACAACAAAAATATTGTATCTACCATCTTTCAGAAGATTGTATACGGACACTTCGTGCGACACTTAACGCGCGAGCTGAAAGAGAAATTCCCCGAGGAAAGCGTCAAGCGTCTTTAGCTATCAGAAATAGAATCTACAGGAAAAGAAATTAAATTTAGCAATCTGTATATTGAAAGAAAAGTTGAGGCGCCTTCCTAGATTTTTTCAATTTCAGGGTAATTTTTTATTTATATAGAGAACTGTGACTAAACATGTTACGAGTATATTACAGCCATGAGTAAAATTCTCCCTGATAGTCCCAGCTGATTTCTTCGATTTTAGAAGAAGTAAATAAGAAACATTCGTATAAATTAGAATTTCTATAAAATTTTATTTCTTTTTGAGATAGTGAATATAGATAGGTATGCATCAGAGTTCTCTCAAGTCACAAACTTACATCTAAAAAACGCCTACTTTTATCTGACGCTGTTCCTCAAGTCGTTACGTTTACGAACAGAAAATCGAGACGGAATTGCAATGCACTTTGCCAGAGGATTGAGTGTCAGCGCTCAGAAACAGATGCCCTCCCATAAGAGTACTCACGACATGGAGAATGATCCTTGCCATTTGGCACGATTACATAGAGTTCATTAAATTATGTGGATAGATGGAGTTGTCAAAGTTGCTCTGCCTGCTTTTCTGAAGCAATAATACCACATTATTAGCTGCCTGTATTCTTTAATGATACAAAAGTATTACCCACCGGTATTTTTTTATCAATTCTAAAGTATTAGCAGCATGCATGGTCTAGTCAGAGGAGATGATGCAAAAGTTTATAATGCAGTTAAGGATGCGACAAATAAAATGCAACTGCAAAATGATCTTGATAGTTTAGTTGACTGGGCTGATGCGTGGCAGCTGCGTTTCAATGCTGACAAGTGTAAAGTACTTCACCTCGGCAAGAACAATGAACAGCAAGCTTACAGCATGAGAAGACATGGTTGCAACGAGAGGGTTATGATTGAGAAGTCTTGCGTGGAAAGAGTTTTACAATTTTCTAGGCATACTGAAACGAAAGTTAATACATCCATTAAACTGCTTGGGCTGATCAGACGCTCCTACGTGTACCTAGATGTAGAAATGATGAAGCTGTTGTTCACCTCTGTCGTGCGCCCGGACCTAGAGTAACCTAGAGTTTGGAAACGTTGTTTGGTCACTGAGACTTGAAAAGGACAAAAATTTAGTTCAAAGTTTAGTTTAGTTTTGTTCAAAGACTTGCAACAAGGGAAATTCCAGGCTTAAAGAGCAAATCTTATGAAGAAAGATTGAAGATCATGTAGCGTCCCAGTCTTCATATTGTTGTCGTCGCCTGCGTGGTGACCTCATTGAAGTATATATACAAGTATACATATGGTTTGTACAAGGTCCCAGAAGGATTACGAGAATTTGAAACAAGAACCAACATCAAGGGCCACAGCTATAACTTAAAAAACCTGCGGTGAAAGTCATCCATGCGACAACATTTCTTCTCGCTTCGAGTCACCGACATGTGGAACAGCCTCCCTGAAGATATTGTTGACGCTCCGAGTATGAACGCGTTCAAGAACAGACTAGACAAGGCCATGCAGGAGCATATGTTTAGTCTTGAAATGCCAAGCATCCTACGGAACAACTGAAATCTAGAAACGACTTTAAACCTAACGTCCGTTGAAAAGATTTGATCAAATGGCCAGTCATTTAGTTCTGCGAACTAGTCAAGAAAAGTACATGAATCGGCGACAGGCCTAACAAGGCTTATTCTTCAATGCCGAGGATACTATACTATAAAATACTATACTATACCATTGCAACAGTGACCATGGATCATAAATTTGATATTAGCATATTATTATATTGATACCCAATCATTCTTCAATGACAATTTCATATTTCAATACTTCAGATGAAAAGAAGACAGTAATGTAAAGACACGGTAACCATGACTTCAACCAGCAATAATCATATCAGCTAGAGTCAGGCAGAGTATTCTTAATTCCAGCGCCATCATCGACGGTCAATGATTTTTCTTGCCTTGCCGCACAGTGATCCCTCCTCCACACAGTCAAAGCTGCTGATCCACAACCACAGATGAAAAGTAGCGGCAGGAATGCAGCATTTTTACAGATAATCACACGCGCATTGACTTTGAAAAAGAGGTTAATTAAGATTTATGATAGTTCTACTTTTGCAGTAATTGATTTGAAATCACAGTAACCGCGATTGAAAAATACTTTTAATTCTCCAACGAAATTAATAATGATCATTTGTGCAGCTGCTATAGATAGTTTAATAACTACACAGAATTTTCTCTAAGAAATACAAAATGATTGACCACCGGGCTTTCAATAAAAAATTCAATGCTGCAGTATTTTGGCACGTCAAGTGAACAATACTGTCAAAAACAGAAATGATGTCCATGCCGATATAGAGAGAACGACATTATACAGTTGAACGGACTAAGCACCACGACGCGTGAGAGCAAGGAACACGATGAGAAACTTCCTACCATCGTTAAGACCAAAGTCATCCTCGTCTCCGGAGTAATGCAGCCGTCTACCATCGTCAACGGCAACGTCATCCTCGTCTACGGAGTATTGCGACACAAGAACCACGTTAAAGTTAAACAAGAGAACAAATGAGCTACCCTCGCGTCCTATACACCTGAGTCCATGCCAGCAATCGCAGCTATCCCGGGAGACAATCCCGAACAATGACAGAAAGGATGCTCAGAATTTCTAGAGGAGTTCTAGGAAATGATAGTAATCTAGAGATATTTGATATTCCTAGAAAAATTCTGTACTTTACGTACCATAACTCACTAACATAATTCAAGGAAGATATAATATTAATCGGCAGGTTTTAAAACGATATTATTTGAATATTCGGACGAGGACATTATACAACCTTAAAAAAATACAATTTTAAGATGATTATAAGAAAACACATTGTTCATCACACAAATTGATATAAACCTGCAGGTAAATGTTGTTTTTGAAAGCTTGAAAGACACACTCAGTGTTTGCATAAGTTAGGTGAGTACAAAATAATTCAATAGAGAATAATACAAGGTAAATTGAAAATCAAAGTATCAAAGAAGTGAAAGTGAAAATCAAAGTAGCATCAAAATTATCCCACACGGTAGAGATGAGAGAAGAAGCTCGAGTCCATTCTGCACCAGACAGTGAAGCATGAGTGAAGAATCTCAATAGAAGCCTATCTGGTGGTAGAAAAAAATAGAGCGTAATATATATAGAGATACGCAGTAGAGTTGAAAAGTTAGCCAAATTGTCAGCATCTGCACAACAATATCTTGGCGGTGGCAAATATTGCGTCGGAGATCACATACGGACCGAAAATTTTGGCCCCACTGTTGACCACAATATTCTGACCTCAATAAATGTTCGTAAACTTCACTAGTTCGACCTCATTTAGAAACTTTCGAATGCCAGAACGACACAAATTTCTCCAGAAAACCCGACGACAGAGCCGTGACATGAAAGAAAACATACGCACTCGTTCAGTTCATTTGTCATTAATTGTATTTTCAACAATGTAGAAACGTACGGCGTAATGCGCATCACTGACATGATAAATATCTGCTGCTTTGAAATGAAAGATTTTGAAAAAATGCTTATATGAACTTACAATTTTGATGAACAAAACAGACTACAATTATTAAGCGTGTTCGGAGTAAAAAGTGCAATGTTTAATCCAAGTCTAAAATAAAGCATCAGTTAACAAAGAAGAATATAAACTGCATGATTCACTTGTATACAACTGATGAATTTGAACCGGAATCCATACATTTTAATTCTATCTGAAATCATTTTAATGCATGTTCTTCCGTCCTTCGGAGACGTAGCGAAAAAAGAAAGTAACTCAGTCGTAGACTAAATCTAAAGAGAGAAATCATAACGCTAGTGACACTTGAGTCCTCCAAAGTAAGTCAATAGAAGCTGTCAGAGAACAAATTGTCAGGGACTCCACACCTCGAATCTCTGATGGAATCGCTAAGCTATAAAATCACCGCTGGGCATTGGGCTCTGGACGCCGAAGCCATAAATCTCCACCTGCAGAAAGTCGAGCGCTTTAAGGAGAAGCGGTCGCTGAAGACCATAAATATCGTTCCTTCGGCGGCCTCCGAAGAATGTGGAAAAAATGCTGACCTCCAACAAGAAATTGATGCACGATACATTTTAGATCACGCGAGTGATGATGCGCTTGTTGCATTAAAAGTCTAGTGAAAATTCTCTATTATATTGAAGTTCATCTCAGTCGTGAACTGTTACGAATTCAGTGTTTAGGAGGTGACTTATATGTTAATACACCAAATTACGGTAGAAAATATAGAGAGAATCGTCATTAATGTGGATCAAGTACAATTATTGGGGAGGAGGCAGGTTTTTAAGCTGGACTTTTATCATCTCTGGTGGAAAGAAACGAAGAAATCGCTTACTGCTATAAGTTTAGAGCACTTGTGCGTAGTGAGAATTGCATTGACAATGGTTGTTACCGTAGTTTTAATTAGGGGTTAAATAATTCTCACTGTAAAGTCAGTATGATATGAATCCGTAAGATCCTAATTATTATTTACATTCAGTACATTTACTAAATAAAAAATCGACTAGTTCTAAATAAATGCAAGAAGAAAAATACTTGAGTTTTCATTTGAGTTCCAAAATCAGACAATCTGCAGCGGGATTCAAACAAGATTGGTTCGTAGGCCAATCCTTGACTTTTCACATTTTTATGACGTTGCCAAGAATGCCGGACCATCACAAGGGATTTATTTTGCTCCAAACAGTTACCCCGATCGTCTGCAAACTATCAACTGAATCGTTCAGCGGATATAAATAAACGACCAGTCTTTCAGCACAAAGGCAGCATCCAATGAAATGTATTTTTATTTCCACAGTTATATGGCTGAGCCTCTCCTCACAATGACTTTGTGCCTGGAAGCTGAATTTTTCTTAGTTTTATCTCGTTTCCGCCTTGTCGCGCTAGTAAAAAAGTTGTATTTGCTTAGTTGAATGAGTGCGCAGAACTCGCGTATTTCAAGCAGTTACGTTTTCAGTATCACTTCGTCATCACTTAGAGAGCGGGAAATAAGTAAAACACAATCAAATGATGAAGCTTGTTCATCGCTCGTTGAGTGATTCGTGGGTGATGGCGTACAGAACAGATATATGGAGTTGTGTTTTTTTGACTTTTGAGTTTTGTCAGTAACAAATTAGACACATGATATGCTAGAAATTGCAAAACCAACAAACGAAATAGATGCAAATAATAATCCCCATTTTTCTCTGCACAGAACTTTAGGATGTATGACAGCTGATTATTTTGCGACCTCAACAATTTCGATCACCTTTAGTACATTAAAAGCTCATGCGTATAAATAAATGTGTGACCGTCAGTAATACTTTAGCCTCAGACAACGCGACGAGGATGTTGATACGGCAGTTAATTTTCATGCCTGAGCCGCCTTCATACATGGTTACGCCACCATGGTTGTTATGTCGGCCGCTGTTGGCGTCGTGACGCTGAGTCTCGCCATGTCACAGAACCAAGGCCCGCGAGTCTCGCCATGTCACAGAACATGGGCCCGCGAGTCTCGCCATGTCACAGAACCAAGGCCCGCGATTCTCGCCATGTCACAGAACATAGGCCCGCGAGTCTCGCCATGTCACAGAACCAAGGCCCGCGAGTCTCGCCATGTCACAGAACCAAGGCCCGCGAGTCTGGCCATGTCACAGAACCAAGGCCCCGCGAGTCTCGCCATGTCACAGAACCAAGGCCCGCGTCCACATGCGAGCGATATACGCGACATCTCATGGCTCGCTATTCACGAGCTGCACGTCGTAGACCCCAGCAGACCACGCCACAGAGAAGAATTTATTCATAGGATACCGGCTTGTTTTCCGAGCCAGTGCATGATAGATAATATTTACTACAGAATAAATTGAAATTATTTTCCAGAGATGAATATGGTTGCTCAAACTTGACATTGATGCTGATGACTAATGAAAACAAGAAAATTGATTAATTTTCAGGAAGAAAATTGTAGAAAGAAACTTTCAAAAACCGGTAAAAAAGATGAATGGAAGTACTATTTTTATACAACGAAAATTTTTGAAACTTTTTCCGCATTTTATAATTAATAATTACATACAATAATGTTTCGGAACTGCATTCACAATTTTACCACAGGAAAGAGTCATTCAAAGAAAGAACCAATACGAAAAAAGTGGTTCTTATTACTGTAGAAATTTTTTAAAAACAGCGTTATCGGCAAACGGGTCTAGAAGCAGGAACAAAATCAGTAAAGTATTTAACATCTGAATAAGCCAAAGCAATTATACGTATGCTTAGCTAGTCATGAATCTGAGCATCTGAAACCGATCTAAATTTCACATAGAAATAAAACTAAGTTACGCAAGGCATGTTTCTAATTACGCTTAGTCTTCGTCAGCGTCCTATAAAGCAGAGTTCTTTAATGACCTCAGGCTAGAAAGTTCCGATGAAGTCCGGGCGAGGGACAATGCTGAGACAAGTCCGAAACTTCAATAAATTCGACCACACTCCTGAGAGCGGCGGCCTGCACAACTTTGCCAACTTGCAGCGTCCCTCAGCACTATTGTGCAAAAACTTTCGCTCATGATCTCTCTCGGTGAGGGCTGTTCTTCTACACTCTCTCTGGAGGCACCAATGCTGGAAAAACTTACACGACTTGTGCGCCGGGTGGCGGGTTTGGAATCTTCGACCAATGAATGAAAATCGCCTCCGTGATACGTTGGTGGAGCAACATGGACGTCAGTTTACGTAGAAAGGAATTTTAATATAAAATACTTCCTGAATTAAAAGAAACGAATGTCAATCCTTTCCTCTTCAACGCGGAGCATAGAGAAAACTGCATGCTTAAGTCGGTCCATAGTCAGCTTACATACGAAAACAACATATTTTGTCCTTCTGATGACGTTTGTTTCAGAAATGCCAAGTAGTTATAACGTAAATTATATTGAATTTTTATAATATTCTCCCGAGGATATATATCCTCGAAGTAGATTGAATTATTCATTGAAGACCGTAACTTGTAGTTTGATGCACTGTAACAATTTCAGCGTTGAATTAATTGTCATCAATTACGGTACTTCAGTGATATCGTAGATATTGCATTTTTTGCAGTCGCAAAAAACCGCCACCAGGGTAATTTTGAACGCCCATAAATCATGAGTCGCGCGATAAATAAGTAGAGGTCTTCACAAAATTTTGCGAACATTTAGCTTTTTATTCGGGAAGATCAGAGCTGAATAATTAATTGCAGTGAGAGCAGCGGTAACGAACGAAGTTGAACACAGCAGTTATTCTCTAAGTGATTTATGCATAGTCTCTTCTAATTACTCAGCCGAGATCCCAACATTAGAGAGGATGAAAATTTACTACATAGCCTGAATCGGCTTAAAGATACAAATTAGCTGAGCTGAATTAAGATCTGAATTGGGACATTAGTTCAAACTTTAGATTCATGCAGAATTTTTCAACAAAAAACGATATATATATAATCGTAGTCGAAAAAACGAATCCGTACAATAATCACATTCAATTTCAGATAAAATACACAACATTAATATCTTGATTTTAATCATGATCAAACCACGAAAGGTGCAGCGCAACAAAAACTGCGCCGCGACAAAAATGTGCACCTTTCCATATGCGACGATGGACAGCGAACGTACGAGGGGTCCCGAGGATACTTAACTACTTTGTATCGAGCGGGGCCCGCATGGCAGTTAAGACGCTTGCCAGCCTCTAAATCTCGTCCGCTGATCAAATATGAAGAGTCGGACTTTACGAGCCTGCAGTGGACGCGACTGCTTGTCAAACACGACCAAAGATCGTCTCTGTTCACGAGACGCTCACTTAACACTCCCGAGTTCTAATGGTTCGTCTTATAGTGTTCTTAAAGAAAATATTTGCCATATTACAAATCTTTGAATGTTTTACAGGAAATTTCACCGAAATAATGCAGGAAAATAGAATGTCAGGTAAAAATTTAACTGAAACACGTACGGTGCTCTATATTGCAGCCAAAATTGTTTGAAAGTTAAATTCGCTGGTGGAAAAGAAATAAAATGGGCCCAACCAAAGAGCTTTTTGTAAGGTGGAGATCAAAATTTTTTCTAAACGATAAAATGAATAAAAAAATAGTCGATTTGATCATGATTGACAATTACAAGCTTGTCATTCATCCCAGTAAGTCGTATGAATTCTTCACATGAATTGCGAATTTACGCGACAGAAAGAATGCGAAAACGCTTGCATGCAATCATGCAATCCTATGCGCCATAAATCTTGCAGTACACGCGCTATTTGCACCACTGAAGAGACTCAGGCGCTACCAGAGAGCAAAGAAACGGAGTATAAAACCGTAGCACAAGCCATCCTGAGGTTCTTAGGCGCTATCAAATATTAACGCGAACATCGAGACTCGGTGCACGTTGCAGCTAAAGGAGCTGTCCTATTGAACAACATTCATGCACGCATGGAATATACATGGAGTATGTGAGCTGCATGCTGATATTTTGAATAATATAATACTAGCCTGGGACAAGCGCATGTGTTTTTATAAATTGAATAAATCATGATGTGACAAGAAATTAACTATCGAGATTAATTCCTACATCACAGATAATGATTAGATCATTATATATAGGCAATAAGTCGCATGGAAATGATTGGAAAACTCAGTTCGAAGAAATTTTAAATGCTTGGGTATATTTCAAAACTTTTTTCAAAACTTTTTTCACATTTTTTTAAAACTTTTTAGCAAATTTTTTCAAACATTTCTCCAAGTGGAATTAGCATCACAGTTGAAAAATTAAGTCTCTCAACGCCTTGCAATGCGCTTCACAAACAATTGCTAAAAGAGGGTCTTTCCGGTATCAAAATTAACATTCGATCTCTTCTAAGCATGTGACTGCAGACGAGAATGTGAATTTTTCAGTAGAATATAAATGTCAGTCTGTGTTTCCTGAAGATGAATATTATTATATAGATGAATATTCAGCTGAAGTATTTTAAAATATATAAGAAGTAAAGTAATAATAATTCGAAAGGAAATAAATATCGAGTGCAATTGAAAATTGCATCGAAATAAATATATTAATGATTTCATGAGAAATAATGGCTAATAGAAATAAGAATCAAAAATTAAAAAAGTCTTCATCTTCACATATGAATAATTTCATACAATCGTATCTTTATTCAAGGTAGTGAAGCATAAATAAATTCAAGTAAATTTGTTGAATTTAGTAGTCTGAACATTGACTAAGCTTGAAATCTTCAATATCGAATTCTTGGAGCCGGGTCGGTTTCAATTGTGCCAATAAGGTAAAGCCAAGAGATATTGAATGGTTGGAAATAATGTAATTTGGTGTGGCTTAAAACTTACCCTAGACTTATCTTAATATTACCCCAACATAAATTATAACTAAATTCAGTTTAAAGAGTAGAAATTTAATGAACGATGGGAAATTTCCCACACATATTAAACTTTGAGCAGCAATTAGATGTTAAAGTATCATTTTACAGAGGTCGTTATGATTTAACGCAATAATATTCTCTGTGGAAAGTCATTATAGCTTCAGAACGAGAGGCCGTTAAGAGCTTTACATGAATGTTAGTCCTGCTAGTTTCTTATAAAATTAAATTTTATTTCGTCGTAAGGAAGTTTCATTATAACGGAGAGGTACAAAAATGCGCCGCAATCAAGAAGGTGTGATAAAATTCATACAGTAAGCGCTACTCGTCAAGCTCAACATATTAACGAAAAGTCACGCAGCTATTGTCTAAAAGAGCATATTATCAAGAAAATGTTTTGGACAACGCTACTAAAATATCAAATAACGAGGCCTAGTTCACCGAAGAATTATTCTTCAAGACCATTGAGACATTAGAGATATTAAAATATTTTTAGTTCCATCTGTTCTTCAGTTCGTCTGTTCACACAGATTTATTCTAATAATGCTCAGTAGGATTTCAGTGTTCTTCACAGCAAACGAGATCCTGGGAGTCTAGCTTGGTGCATTTTGATGGTAGATGCAAGAGGATCAACCTCCTGCAATTCTTGTTGATAGCCCAGACCTAGCAGATGCTCACACACCAAGCGGCTCTCAAGTGCTTCTAAACGCCATACATGGATTAACAACTGAGAAGCAGGCAGGCTTTGCGACGACTTGGCCTCGCTCAGTCCCCATAAAATGTATCGTAAAGGCGACCGTAAAGATCACATCGACATGTTACGCTGTGCTCCTTTGACACGATTTCTAAGCGCCCATTTCAGCTACGTTTATTTTCACGGTGCCTGCGGTTAAATTTGATTTTTTGGATCAGGTTTCATTTTTGATCATTCATTTTTTTTCAGAAAAAGATTATTGGCTTTGCAATATAATGAGATGAAGAACAACATGATTTATGCAACAACATGCGATGCAGGACAAAAAATTTTTGGACACCATACATGGAAGAGCCCAGTTATTACTTTACACTAGAAATAAAATTTTAGCTGCTACGTTGTCTAAAACGACAAAAGATGCCAGTAACACTAATCTTAACAAAAAGTTACATTATAAAATAATTAGCTCAAGAATTTTCTAGATCGAGTAATAAGACCACAGCTAGGCGAGTTTTATCCTGGACGTGGGCAGTACTTGTGAGTTTTTGCTTTCTAGATGAGATAAGTAAACTTCGTGAGGAAGCTCATGTGGCTAGACCAGAGCAAGGAAGTCTTCCTTCATCGTTAGCATAGCAAATCAGCAAAGCCTGATAGAAAAAGTTGCTGAAGGCACACAGTTTGAAGTTTCCGTGAAGCGGCCAAGAGCGTGACTTGGCAGCGCTGACGAACAGTCTTTTACAACTCACTTAGACCCAACCAAATTGAAAAGCAATCCAATCACACATCCAACAAGTAGAAGCTCTTTCTACTCGCGGCAAGGAAGAACATTTTAACTTCGTTTTGGCAAAAATTGCATTACTACGAAAAACTGAAAATACGACTGGGCGAGCTTCATTATATATATGAGGAGTAAAAGAGAATGATTTATTTGGAATTGACAGTCTTGTAGCAGTAATGCCCATTTTTGATTGATATTGACTGGCAAAATTAGACTAATTAATACAATATAGATGAACGCAGGTGCATTAGTTTCTACATAATTCGTTCGCTATCATTAATTCTTCAATCTGCTTGAACGAGCGGAATTCAATGGTCTCCCAAACCGACCGACTGCTACTTTGCGTAAGCAGTGAGCACCGTGGCAAAGTTCTGCTTATGAGGGCTTGTGAGAGTCAATATTGTTGAGAAAATCGTTCTAAACAAGGGGAAAATGTTCAGAAAATGTTCGGAAAGTCTTCAATTCGGTCATTAGTTTGCTTCTGCCCGGGCGAATTGGGGAGCTGCCGGTGTAACGGGCGCTGGGCACGGACATGATCTTCATCAGGCGGGGCGTGAGCGGCGGAGGTACGGCGCCCCTGGACAAAATTAACGACCTTAGCACCACGAGAGATACGATCTACAGTCACAAGCTCGAGAATCAGGATAGCATGCGAGGCGAATTAGAGACGTCACATCCGTGAATGTCGACAAGCTAGGAAATTTCACTTAGCACTTCCGGATTTCCAGACTACTCAGACATTGTTTCAACTAGATTAACGACAATACATTGAAATGTATTCAACAGCATAACAATAAGCATCAAAAAGCTTTGAGTCTGTAGCATATCATTAGCAATGATCAAATGCAGTACAAACAATGCCGCTTCTTTTATCATTTAGTGGAACTCCGGAAACTGAATGAGATGCTCCTGATATTCAAGGTTGTGGGTTTTCAACAAAAATTCAAGGATTTATGCTGCTCAAAAATTACAATCGCCCCTTAACCCAATCTTTTTTAATTCTTGAAGACAGTTGGAAAACTATACTTCTAAGCAAAATAAATCTCAGTAGAATTTTTGAGGCATTGCCAACGTATTTTGTGAATATAGTACGGAAACCATTATTTTACAGGGAATCATCATAGCGCAGTATACCTCTGGCGAAGTAGAAGCATGTTTCGAACACTACGAAGTTGTCAATCTTCGGACATGCAGCTATAATGGAGACGACTGAAAAAATCTTTTTCAATTCTAAGAATAAAAACGTCAAACACTTTAACATTTCATGATAACAGTCTCTAACAAAATTCCAGGCCAGTGAATAATCAATCGTTTATTGGGTCTCGATGGGTCTATAAATTATAAAAGAAGTTACAATCAAACGTTGAGTAAAATTTTTCGTTTGCCGGGTTCAGTGAAAAAATGCTACCTCACCCAAGTTCAGCGTTGAAACGTGAGCGCCGTAAACCAAAGTAGAATTCGAATTGCATTTCTTCTCCAGAGCAATAAAGGCTCCAAAAACTGGGCACAAAATGTTTTCCTCACAAAATTTCTAGTTGCTGGTATTTTTGGTAGGACTTCTGGGTTTGTTGAGAACAAACATGAAACAACACGACCAACACAAATTCCCTCATAGCGAAAATACGTAATTTGTAGGGTATGCACGTAAAACACGTCAAATATTATTAAATTGCGGAAAATTTAACATCATTACCGGAAAAATACTGCGAACATTCTAAAAAAACTGTGCCCTTTTGTTTTACTGTAATAGCTGACGGCAAATTGTTCAACTGATTATCCGACATGAACTTGAAATAATTCGACGAATCGTGCATAACTTAATTTTGACACCCAGAATTACTGGACCCATGTGTGAAAGCAGAAACAGCACAATATAATTTCATACAGAACCACAACGATGAGTACCTCCGAAATACAACAGAAAATCCATGTCGATTCACAATACTTGATCACGATACACAAACTTGGTCAATGCAGCCAACTGACCGCTAGTGGTTCTGAGTAATAGTTATAGTTTCTTAATTTATATTCTACTCTTAGTGTCTCTTGTGGAAATTCACACTCTCAATTCAAGTAGATATTTTAATTTGAACACAACATGACCGTAGTCTAGGTAGAGCTACATTTCTGACTAGCCACCTCCTGATCTCACACCTTAGCAGATCGTAGGAGAAGTCACCTCGAGGAGCGTCTACTCCAGGCAAGGCATCCAATATCAGTTTGCATGGAAGAGGCCAAGAAATTTGCAAGGAACGGGAAGCCAAGCGCAAAAGTTAGCGCGCCAATAGGCTAGCGCTCTCAAGAAGAAGTTTGTAGCAAATAGAAGGCGATTGTTTCAATTTCTGCCAAATTTTCATGCGGAAGTCTCTTCAAGTGGATGTCATAATACGACTATAGTAGATACAGTGCAATTTTTTATCATATATACAAATAACAAAGCTCCGCATCGCTTGGTACATTTTCATACTAGCAAATTTGAATGATACTGTTCAAGATATTTCGACAGATGCCGTCAGGGAAATTCCTCGTAAAGTATAGTATGAGAGGGGGTCGTAAGAATTAGAGAACAGTAGGCTGTATTATAGTCTCTTAAGAAGCTTGTGTAACACTCAAGTATCTTGTGAGGAGGTTTTTGTGTCGAAGGAAGAGGCTCTTAGAGCAACATTGGCCGGCACTGCCAGCAGCTAACGGATAGCCCGCGTGTTAGCAGAATTAAGGGTCGTGTAGCGCTCGTGTTGCTGGTCTATATTGCGCTATGTCTTGCACTGCGCCAGGAGTAACTACTGTCTTTGATACACACTCACTGCAGCGCCCGTCATATGGTAGCATAATTCGCGGTAATATCATCCCAACAACCCACATCAATTGCAGGCATAATCTTAGTTCTAAAATTACGCCCATTTATAATTAATCTAAATGGCGTTCGTCTTGTTGAAGTAAATGATCTAAAAAAAATACGAATGCTTGTGGATGATGGATGTGAAGTATGAAAATGTTCCAACACTTGCGATGCTCTGCTTACTCACGATTATCACTTGAGGGACCATTAACTTCTAGCCGTCTCTTTGGTATTGTGTTATAAAATAATATTGTAAATTCAAGTTTCTGAAATTATTTTCTCGTGACACGTGACCTATTAATACCGCAAGTATTAAAATCCTATAACAAAACAATTGAGTTATCTAATATATTTTTATAAATTATCATAGTAAGAGTGTTACAAGTTGGACTCATAATGAAAGTTGATGAAAAAATGGCTTTCGACTTCCAAAGCGGCTTTTGATAAAGCAATCAGGAGATCACTTTTATCGCATGAGCTGAAATCCAAAAATTTATTTTTCAATGAGAAACAAAATATCTCCGTTAAAATGAAAATTTCTTCATATATTTTTTTTCAATCCTAACATATCATTCTTATTATTACCATTATTCTTCTTCTTATTAATCGTAACTTATTATTCTTCTCTGCTCAATATCCCGAGAATGAAAGGCCATATTTGCCAGGTGCCAGGATGGAAAAGAAAATATATATATTTAATTAGGAGGAGTATCAGGGATGATTATTGCGATGGGCGTCTCAGACACGATCGACACAAAACAAAATAACTATTATAAGAATGAACAGAGCAATCATTATAATTTTGTATTAATTTCTAATGCACTTAGGTAACGGCCTAGAAATTTGAAAATTTAGAATTAAATTCGCGCGTTAAAAAATAACCGGAAGGAAAAATTTCCAGTAAACACATTTTTTTGGAATCTTGATACATAATATCATTATAAAGTATCTGTATTGAATATTGTTTGTCATTTAAACAACATTGTAACTCAGACAAATTATGTTCAGAGAGTTAGAAGCATGATGCATACACGCTTTTTTAACTGGCGAGACCGCTCAATTTATTTATAATTCATTTCATGAAAGCCTATGAAACAAGTGACGGGCCATAATATTTAGCATACAAATCAGTTTACCCAGTGCAACAAGGAAAAAAATAAAAATTAAATAAAAAAATTGTAGAGTAAGACAAAGCAACAGCAATGTACTACAGAAATGAAAATGAGCTTTCGCAGAGCCATCGTATCTGTAAATCAGTTCTGTCTGCAGACGTTGGGTGCGACGTGAGCAGCTTGCCCGACGTCTCGTGTGTGTAAAGAGGTCCAATCTCTAGCTGTCTTTTCAAGTAAAGTAAATAAGATCATCAGAAAGGCTTAATTAGATAATTAGATTTCTTGATTAAACCAAGATTTATTGCTGGTGAATAAACAATGTTGGTATTCACTTCCAAATATTCATTACAAATTAAATAACAGTGAAAATAACACACAAAAAATAATGCAAAGTAAATTAACAAAAAATGTGTGTGAAATTGGAATCTGAAGACCTCTTGTATGATACTCTGAATTTGGCTATTCTATGAACAAAATTTTCGAATTCCATAGCGAAGATGAAATAGAATGGCAGCCAATAAAATATATAATTAAGTAAAGATCGAGAAGTCTAGAGAGATGGCAGTAGGCACCTCGGAGACGGAGGAATATCAATGATACTGCTGCAGGCGCAAGCATTTGGAAGGCTCAAGAGGGTCTCTAAGAAGGCGACTTGCCAATAATGAGGCAATAACGAAAGATTTGCTGCCACCACGGCAAGATCGGCGCGGCCTCCGGTCACCGGGGCGACCTCACGTCCGGCGACCGAGCGGTCGGCGCTGTGAGCAAACATGCAAGTGAGGCTTAACATGTTGTATTCACGCACGTACAGGAGGAATTATATATTTACTGATAAATGATAATCACAAATCTACTGATAGATGATTCTGATAGAAATATTTGTTGAATGGTGCAAAATTGATTGATTAGCAGAATTGCTTTTAGAGGAGTAGTACTTAATTATAATTGTTTTAATAAATTACAATGTTTTGAAAATTCTCGTAAAGTTCTATATTACACGTGGCAAGTGATTACTCGTGATAACCTTGTCAATTTTAACTTTAAGAAATACTGCAATGCATAAACTTCTCCTTAATTATAAGTGGACTTTCATGTTGACATTCATGTTCATCAAGGACAAAGTAATAATCCACTAAAATGTCATCAGAGCCTACGTCAGCAATTTAAAGGCGGATTGCAATACCTTCATGTCAGTTAATTGAATGAATTTATCATTAAGAAAGAATAGGCTCTTTAAAGTCATTTCGTACTTCCAAATTCACGGCTTTTTTCTAGATGAAACACCGGCAAGTGCGAAATCTATTGTTTCATTTTGGCTGGCTTTATCGGGTTCAGCCATTGAGCTTTGGTAGTCTTATGCAAAGGACAAGGAAGGGAAAACTATTGGAACTATTCAAACAGCATCGGAGAGACCCGGAAAGAACAAGGATGACTGAACCATTAGAACTGTTCAAACAACACCGAAGAAACATTGAAGCGCCTATCATCAAAGATTTTCCGGCCTCGGCCCGAGATCGAGGGCGAAATTGCCTTCTCCGGTAGCCCAGATTCAAAAATTTATCGAGTGCTAGCCGCTGTTTCGATATAAATTTCCAATGCCTAGAAATGAGCCATTTATCATGTCCTTATATAAAGGAGCGAAGCAGACCCACACTCTGTAAGGAAACATATTGTCAGTGACGTTAGAATGATAATAATGCTTTCCTTGAGTACCTACGAAAGGAGACAAAACAAGCCTGAAACTATCATGGCACTGCGGAGGCGTAGCAATCAACATCGAAAGTTTACACCACATTAATGCCAAACGTGAAACTTCACGCATTGAATATTCTGTCGCCCTCGGCTTGGATGCAAATGTAAAAGGTCAATGTCGTGACTTAGCGGCTCAAGAAGCGAGTTTCAAGGAAGAGCGAAGATTAGTCGATATTGGTTCATTCTTAATATGAAATTCACGAATGACATTATTTTCCAATGAGCTGTTTTTAGAGTAGAAAGAAGAATTCAATCACTTTACAAGATATAATATTTATAAATAAGACATTAAAATATGTCATAGGCAGCGCCTGCGGAGCCACTAACGTTGTGATCGAAAAAAATTAATTGTTAGTCACATTGATTCTCAATTTCTTTAGAAATTTAAATGCGAAGAAAACACCACAAAAATTTAGCATATCTCTATTGAAAACGTTTCGGAGACCAGCTCCAGCGTCAGTTCGATAAATCTAGAACACAGATAAAGGCACAAAATCAGTTAGGAGTTAATAAAAAAACACAGAAGTTAAAAACCTAAATTTGCAGACAAAGGGCAGAATAATAAAGTAAGTAACTATCTATTCACAATTTCTAATGGATAGAAACTATAGGCAGCATTTAAACTAGGCTTCTCTTTAAAAATATACAATGATTCCAAAATACGCAGATCGGAAGCACCAGAACTATAAGCTAAAACCTTAAAGTCTGTGTCGGACACCGGAACGCTGCACTGTTCGGCGTGAGTGCGCACAGCCGAATGAGAGGGGCGCGATAGTAACTGCCCAGTCCTATAACTCCTCCCTCTATGCTCAGCGACCCTAGTGTAAAAGTTGCGTGCCGTCATCCCAACGTACGCAGATGCACATCGTACACAACTAAATTTATAAACTAGGGACGATCGCATATGAGAAGTAAGGATATCTTTGTACCTAAAAAAGGAACCTATTTTGAAATTATTCACCAGTAATATACGAAGATTAATGTCCGGGAAGTATTTCATAAACAAAACTTTTAATTATCTTGACATAACTTCGGAAGCATGGCCGAAGTATGGAAGAGAACAGTAAACAACGCTTCTACTATCAGGCTCTGGAACAACTGTATCGCTTAGACATGAATTTCTTAATCTGGGTAAACACCAAGCCAGAAGGAAATCCATTAAGCGAGAAGATATTGAGCAAAAATTCAAATTCAGAATGCATGGAATGGAAAGTCGAGCATATACGAAAGCCGCGGTGTAATGTTGTTTGAAGCCCGTTTAACTTGATTCTAAAAGAACAAAGACTAAAAAAGCTGGTGCTTAGGCCGGAGAAAGTTGGTTTTCTGTAAACAGGTGTTTGAAAGCGGCCATTAGATTTAGTAATATTGCAGTCTAGAAAGGACAAACTATTGTTCGATTCAGGTTCCATGGTAAATTTAATAGAATTATATTGCAAGTTATATAGGAGTTATAGGACTGAGCAGTTACTATCGCGCCCCCCTCATTCGGCTGTGCGCACTTACGCCGAACAGTGCAGCGTTCCAGTGTCCGACACAGACTTTAAGGTTTTAGCTTATAGTTCTGGTGCTTCCGATCTGCGTATTTTGGAATCATTGTATATTTTTAAAGAGAAGACTAGTTTAAATGCTGCCTATAGTTCTTATCAATTAGAAATTATGAATAGATAGGTACTTACTTTATTATTATGCCCTTTGTCTGTAAATTTAGGTTTTTAACTTCTGTGTTTTTTTATTACCTCCAAACTAATTTTCTGCCTTTATCAGTGTTCTAGATTTATCGAACTGACGATGGAGCTGGTCTCCGAAACGTTTTCAATAGAGATATGCTAAATTTTTGTGGTGTTTTCTTCGCTTTTAAATTTCTAGTGAATCTGCGATTAAAGCAATCTAGTGACTTTTTTACTCAATTTCTTGGTATTGTGCATTCCATGTCGTATCCTGCATTGCTAGATATCTGCTGCCACCAAACTGGAATCAGAAAGCATCACAAGATTCGCGCTGATAAGAAGCAAAATTTCTTAGTGATTCTGTCGATGCGAACACACCGATATTTTACATAAAATTTTCTTCATTATTATTCCCATTACTTGTAAAATTTTGTTTGTACTTTCATTCAATGTCAAATAAGTTTGCTGTACTATGATCAAGGCCATTAAAGCGTCATTTTATATATTTGTTCTCGATCGGACGGCTCCGATGACAGTGAAGCGGACATTGGAGCATACCGAGCCTTCCAAAAAATACGGAATGAAATCAAATTAACGAAGTTTCAAGACATGAGTTGAAAAACTCTGGCCACAATTAAGCGTTCACCCATTTAAAGGTGACATTGCTTCACAAACCGAGTCGCCAGTCAGCTATAACTCCGACTAGCCTGCCTGTCGTAGGTCCGACTTGCCAGCATTTTGGAGGCTCAAATCAACAGCCAGATGCAGGTACGACTCAACACTCAACAGCCTACTGCAAATCTGGCTCACCAGTCATCTGTTGCTCTGACTGGCCAGCCTGCCGTAGTTCTGCTTGCTAGTCTGCTTCAGGTCCTAGTAACCGTAACCGGATTGCTTTCACTTCTACCTGTCATTCGTCAATAGTCTGATTGAAACACTTCATTATCTGAACATAAATAAATAAAACTCATGACTAAAATGATGAATTGAATAAGTCACTATTCATTTAAATTAAGATGGTATGCACAAGATGATTCACGAAAACTTTCTAATTTGAAAGCTAAACCAGAAAAGAACTAGTGAAGATATCATTACAATATAAACTTTATCGAAAAAAACATTACATAAATTTTTGTTAAACTTTGGTACGAAATGCTGGTTGAGTAGCGATAATGGAACGGCCATTAGAAACGTACACCTCGACAATAAACGCACGCTGCTCACTTGTCCAATGCATATTGTCAACTGACTAGGCGCGACACAAGTCTTCATGACATTATCTTTCAAAAGAAATACTGCAAGACCTATTCATAAAATATCTAGCTGCTTGGCGCAAAATACACAACAGTGAATTTCCGTGAGAATCGCCCTGTATAATAAGATTAAATTGAATCCTTTGCGACCGTGAGTGCAGGGTTACTCCATTAGACAGTAAAGCCACGATCACATTCGCCACGAGCTCGGTGTTTCTCGCGCTAATTCCTAATTTGCAGTTGGTCTCATTCTGGACAAATTTAGAATCCGTACTAATATTCTCGCAAAGTTAGCTGGTATCTCGCTGCCTAAAAAAATAGACTTTTTATTAATAAATAATTATTGGAGGAGGGCCATGGAAAGTTAGAGGCCATGCAGCAGTCACATGGTTTGGTCTCATGAAGCTGTTTGTAAGGCATTATCGATATTGGCAACAGATTTACTGCAAAATTCATTTTGGGTCTTCCTGAACAAATTGTTTTCTCGATATCATTTTCTTTCAGAAGCGCCATCCAGCCGCAAGCAATCATAAAGACCTAGATTTTAGATCGCATATGTTTTATTTGCGTTCGTTAGCTGCAGCAGGGCGGTTATTTAGAAGCTGCTCTAATGAATACTCTGAGACTGCAGTAAAAAATTTGAACCTTATGAGAAATCTTTCAATCGATAATATAAAATTTTTTCGGAGATTCCACTGGTTTCCAATATATCGTTAGATCGTTAATCGATTGTGATCTATATGCAAAGTTCAGAGATCTGTAGATCTCGTTCACTTTACGTTTCTTCTTTATAGTGGAAATTTTAAGTACTAATAAGAATAATTAATACCGAATTATCACCGTAATTGGCGACAAGGTTAGGCAAAAATGAATGTTTTCTACGAACGCTATCGGGCTCAGAAAAAAAAACAAAAAAAAATATTATTTGACAACCGTCAGTAATTGCGAAACAATGAACAAACTTCAAACTCATCTACGATTGACGTTATGCTGACGTCATCAGAAAAATTACATGCTGTCCCCCTGAACAACTGAAATTCTTTTCTTCTGCGGCGCCTAACAGCACCTCTCGGAAATCACGGATGGACAGACAAAAGTAAAGACGTCCTGTTGATGGAGGACGGGGTCCGGAGGAAACTGCATTATTCCTGTCAGATTAAAAACAAGCGCCGCTAGCACGAAATTTGTTTCCTCAAATTTAAGAAACTTCAGCTCATTACGAAGAATTGATTGGGTGTTAAGAGACTTTAAAAGAGCCGAATTTCGTATCGCGATTCACTACGAAAAAAGTATATTTATACTGATACTCAATAAAATCCTGAAACAAAAACTATGCTATTCCTGCAAAAAAACTATGAATAGGAATTTAGACGAAATATTTCTGTACTCTTGTTGGGACGCTGAGATTTACCTTGAGCGACCCACGAAATCTGGGCTTTTACCGAGTTCTTATGGTGAGCCTGGCGGCGAATACTAAGCACAGGCAATGCAATTCAGAGCTGCCAAAGCCACAAGGCCTGCCCGATCAAAAGCGCAGTCGCCGCCTCATCCATAAACACTCGGATCAGATTTCTTCTCACCGCTTCCGTTGCGCGCCATTCAGGCAGAGCTCAAAGTTTCCCCTTCGTTTCTAAGTAACGGCCAAAGTCCGGAGAGCCCCGAAGAACATACTCGATATCAGCATTGCCTATTTTCATCAAGATTTACGAACTCCTGCCAATACCTTGGTGGGCGCTGCTGCATTCACATCGTCACCACCTACAATTTTTAACACAATTCAAATATAATCGAAGCATTCTTTTAGTAGTCAATTATATTCTGAAAAATTAATCAATTTTTCGACCTGGCATCTAGATTGATTAAATGTTCTGCTGTAAGAGTGAAAATTTATCGTTTCAGGAAGCTGATTATTTGCCAGCAAACGAGTTCATTTTTATTTCTAAGGCAACGCTTTAAATTTGTACTTGGTTGAGGACCGCGTGGAAGCTGGTTATCTTTATCGATATGGAAGCATTGTCCAACATACATGTCAACTAGTTAATTGTTAAATAATGAACAAGATTATTAGTTTGTTTGCAGATGTATGAGCACCATTCATTTATGAGTCCCACTCAACGATTGTGTGAGTATCATTAAACGAGCTTATGAGTACCATTCGTGAATAAGTACTTCATGAGTGCATGACACTGAAAGCCTACATATCCGAAAGGCGTCTTTGCATAAATCTCTTGATCAGTAGTGTTCATCACAGCTGAAAAACTCGATGCGACTATCCAATCAAAACTAGAAATCGAAGGATTTTTAGAACAATTCTATAAGATTATTCATTTTATTCCTGCAACTCATCACAGCGGATTTGATAAAACTCAGCAAAATGCGCTGTCATCCGACGATGCCTGAAGTAGTTACCGTCCGGCTGAGGGGAGCCGAAGTCTGCCAAGCTTCATCACGGCGCGGCTCATCGAACGCCAGGATATTTCAAGTGGCTTTTGATTAGAAGGAGAAAACGAGCGACGGTGGAGCCATCGTGAGACGAGGATAGATGACTTCAATTAGCTGAGCAGCGATATTAAGCGACGCCGGGTGAACGCCAACTCGACTTGAATGCCACGTTGCTAAACGTCTATGCTGGCCAACGTTAAGAAACGTGCATGCAGGCTGTCGTCATGAAATGTGCATACAGGCAGGCAGGCATTATAAAAGTGCATGGGTACTCAGAAATTAATCTGTATACACAGAAACAAGCGCTTGAGGCAGCCACTCTGCAATAGAGCATCGACGGAAAACCGCCAGGCTTTGATTAAATGCTACCAATTTGAGGGATAGAAGCTTTCTTTACAAGATACGCTATATTCTGTCATTGTTCAAGATTGATGCTCTCATACGGCATGCGTTTAGTCATCATGGTACCAGCATCGCCCGTTTAGAAAAATGGCTGCCATGCCACTCATTCCCCTTGTATTTTACGAGCTTATTTTTAGGACTAGGTTAGGTTGCGGTTCACAACTTAATGACACTTGTTCCTTCATCTTGTGTCACTCAAAAGCGCATGCATCGTAGCACGACGGCTGACGCAAGCACTTGCATCAGGTCAAATAAATCTCTGAAACGCAACTCGCTCGAAGACTTTAATGCTTTGTAAAGTGGAGAAAAAGTTGCTCTAAGCGACATTTTTGTTGGAAAAACCTCTTGAGGCGGCGTAGAGTTGCCCGGTCGTTGCTCAAATGCTCTCAGTGAAGGACCAGTGTTCCGAAGCCCCGAGACACTTAACCTCAGACGTTTGCATATAGCCCCCGCGGCCAAGTCATTTGGCTGCGCATCCTTGAAAGTTATACAACAATTCAGAGTTCATGGAGCACTTGACCAGAAGGTCGAATTTTAACGATGGAACTAGCGCTTAACTTTCTGGCTTGCTGAGTGCGTGTTTTGGGAAAGAGAATAAAAAATTCATTCATCACTGAGGGATGAAAATTACCGCTGATGAAAATTTAAAACAAAGAAGCTAAAATTATGATAGTAGTGCAGGGAAATTTAGTTTTATTTTGATCATGATCATTGGATTGAGAATATTAGGTCAGGTTTTAAAAATTACCTTATGTATGTACAATAAAATGCGTGAAAATTTAAAAAAAGTAAAAGTTAATAATATGTAAATCGTGTTCTTTAAATTTTTGAAATGATCATCCCTAAAATACATATCGTTTTTTGCAGGGAACAGGTTTTTATACAATATCAACGTTTTTATTCAATATATATTCTTCAAAAAACATGAATTATTGGTAAATTTTCACTGGACGAACTACTACTACTGCATCATAAAGTAGCAATTTGCCAGGTAAGTGGACTAAGTGATGCGAAATTTTTCCTCAAAAACATAAATTTTAATATTTTTGGCATACTGAATCAATTTCAGTTCATTTCCTACGGATACAAAAAACGTTCAGCTTAAGGTGCAGTTATACGTAACTCACATTTCTTTCGGTTCAACGCCCTTCTCTGACAGTATTATAGGGACCTCCGTAATGCACGGGCTCATGCTGCGTAGACGTGAAATGATATAATTCATTAATGCGAGTGTTTCAATAACACAGATTAAAACACTATTATTTTCAGTATAGCTTCTTTAAAGAATAAAAAATTGGCTCATATTATAGAAGTGTTGTGCTCGTCGGCAGATAGCTTGAGTTATAAAGTGGAAAGCGGCAAATTAAGGAAAAGTTCTCGTCCGGTGAACGGCCCGGGTAATCTTTCACGTCGTTGCTCTAGTTTTCTGGACGTTAACTCAGTTATGGTCTCTTCAGAAAATCCGAGCACGGCGAACATGAAGCTCGTGTGAAACTTGTGATGGTAGTAAAAGAATTTCATTTCTATATTTTTAAAGATGAAAAAGGCCGGTACACTCCTTTCAAAAATTATACAGCCTATAGGAGCAAATGGCAGCTTGTAATTAAGAAACATTTCAATTTTTTATTGAAATATTTGACTCGTGCAAAACACTTTCGTAGAGAAGCAATGTTACTTTTGGTACGACTTCTTCACTCATGATATCGTAACCGTGAAAAATATTTCACACTATTTAATTCGTTAATAAAATTCATAAGCAAACCAGAAACTTCAAATTCTGTAGAAGCAATTTAGTTCCAAAATTGTAGAACCTTATCACTTATCTGCCATCATACAATGCATTCGAAAACAATCGTTATGAATTTTCGGAAATAAAAGTGATGAAAGCAAATCAAGTTCCCTTGCACTTTAAAATGAAAGCTCACGTAAAAAGCTTCCCGCAGAAAATTCAATTCATTGTCAAGATCCCTGCAGAGTCATTAATTATAGGCTCTATTGACACACGAGGCCGAAGTTTTGAAAAATTCCTTCAAGCTTCAAGTGATAGACACTCTCTTATATATTGCACTGAAGTGACTGTATGAGGGACAAGGGAGTTAAAAGTATCACTATGTTAGCTCATTTAGTTCAGACGATAGAGAATTTTAAATTCTTGAAGGAATTGCAATTTCAAATTTAGAGATAGACATAGACGGGACGCTGATTATAAGAATTAATTACCAGAAGTTGAGATCATCACAACCGAAATAAATTTGTTGGGGTCGCGTGCTTGTAGCCATTGAACAAGACTTTAGAAGTTAACGAAAATTTTGTATTCAAGTCAAACGATTACTAAGTCTGGATTGATTATACGATTTAGACATACACCGATTTGAGAACTCATTCCATTCTCTCCATTTAACATTCTTACTTTAAAAATAGCAAATGCACTAAAAATTATTCTTTGTTGGAAATTTACTCCAGCTGCTGGACGAAAGAAGTTATTTGACATTGAACTTTTTCAGGCATGCGCGGTCACCAACCTGAAGGGAGCCTCACGCAGATACAATTGAACAACACAACAAGGCTTCGTGCAAAAATGAGTTGAAAATGATTTATGTTGTACGAGAAAGCTCAGTCGGATGTAGATGATACAAATGATACCTTTGATTTTACATCCTGATAGTCAAAAAATCCCCTTCAGTAAATATTACTTAAAATTATAAGATTTTATAACTAAAGAATTGCATTAATTCTATGCGCTCGTGCACTATAAAATTTCATTCGTATTTTTTACTGAACATTAGGTTCAGCGAGTCTTTTCAGAGCTTGTATGGTGTCATGGATGATGGAGTTGGTATTGCGGCAGGACTCAGGAGTGCCGCCGACATTGCAGAACGCGCACCTTAATTCGAGCCGTGTTGCGCTAATGAGTATCTCAAACTATAAGCATATTGGCAACACGAACGACCAGGAAATTCATTAATTAGCAACTGACTGGTGAGAGGAAGCTAGAACTTCAATATAACCATTCGTTATGGTCCCCGAAATTCCCTACCAGGAAAGAATAGCAAATGTCCCGGCAATCCGAAAGAGGTATCGACAGTTCGTCGAAATGCAACGCTGTACGTGGATATTAAACTAAGTGTGGCATATTTAACAGCGCATGTTAGAGCATCAGAAATTATATACCCGGGTAAAACTTCATTTCAAATGGTTTAAGCCTAAAAAAGTCAACGAAATTCATAACATCTAAATAGTACAAGAAAAAACTGTTAAACATTATATTGTTTTTATTGTACGTCTACCGAGGCAACGCTCGCTGGGAGTGAGTTATCAGCCAGGAAAATTTCCTCTCCCTTGGAACCGGCCATTGTTGAGCTGTGCTCTTGGAAGGCGCGATTTGGAGTGAGGCGTTCAAAAGAAGTGCTCAGGTGGAAACTATGAGCGTTCGTGTCCATTTTTCAACGGTAGCAAGTCCATTGACGCCCACGCTGGGCCTCTTGCCGGGTCCCGTGAAGGCTGTTCTGAGACGCCATCGACCCTGGCAAGGTCCAACAGATTGCCTGGAACATCAATTAATTTCTCACACGAGGTCAATATTGACTGATGAGAATCTTACACGAGATAAAATTGAAACCTTGATGATTAACGGGGATTTTATCAGGAGCTTTTGGAAGTTATAGATGGCGAGCGTACTTTCTGATAAACGTCGATCCAAAGGTTAGAATAATAATGAGTATTACTTATTATACTTTCACTTTATTCGAAGCTACAACTCGAGTGACATGTTTCTTGGTTTGGCGTTGATTACTTGATTTTAAATCAGCAATAACTATAACATGTGTGCGATGAAAGTTAGTAAAATTGTTGTTCTTTGAATATTGTTTGCCGTGAGATTTTACGAATAAATTTAACAGAAAACGATGACATAAACTGTTCCCGCAAAATATAAATTATTATATCAGCGGGATAAGTATGCGCAAACGAATAAGTTTTGAGCGCAGCACATTGAGAATTCGACATTTCACTTGTAGCACCCATTATCGCATACTAATACTGCCAGCCAACCTAACCGTGTTTTTAGATTATATGTATAGAATTTTACAACTGTTTCAAAGAGGCGGATAATTCGAGCTCAGAAAGCTTCACCGTCTTTACATACTTCGGGATCAACATGTTAGAGACGAGGAAGTCGGGGCAATGCATGCGCTCGCTTCAGCTTCATCGACCTTATGACTGCGTGTTCTTTAATTATAAGATTTATCATAATTGTGTAGACTGATTCAGGGGATAGTTAAAGGTTATCAATAAAATATGGTCTAAATAAGTAGGTAAAAGTTAATTAAGCGAAAAAGCCGTTATCTTATTTACGCGGATTAATTTCATCAAGGATAGAGCAAGCAGGCTTAGCTGCCTAGGTCAAGATGCGAACCTCACGTTGTTCTAACGGCACTTGAGAGGCACGGACTCGCCTTAAAGCCACGCCAACGAGGCTCGCTTCACCACAAAACTTTCTTAATTTGATCTATTTTTTTCCTGTGATTATCTCTAGTTTGATAGGCAAGCCGAAGTGCATGGAATCTTTAAAGTGTCTTTGAATATTTGATGATACGGTGGCGGCTTTCAAAACTCAAGCGAGAAATTAGACAAGATAGCACTGAAGATAAACCAAAAGTCTAGAAATTTTATCCAACTTCTATGTCTGCAGTTTCGGTGGTAATTAAGAAAAACCCGGCGTGTTTAAACCGTGGATTTAGAAGCTGGGATGCACTCAAACAATGACAAAAAATTCGTTTATAGGAAGTTTGAAGATATCTTTTTGGCGGCAAGTTCCTTGGATGCTTGCGATGCTCTCAGGGTCCCAATAAAAGGGAAATTGTGGTCAGACTGTCTTGAGTTATTACTTGAACAAATAAATTTTGATCACCGAAAAATTATATTTTAAAATTATCCTAATGTTTTCATTCTCAAATTAAATTCAACATATTAAATTTATGCTTTGATATGCATCATTAAAACTACGAAACACAAAAGCTGGGGCAAATATGGAAGTTTCATTTCAGAGGCTAAAATACAAATTTTTACCAAGGTCAATACCCTTAAGATGATTTCAAGGCTGCGGAATCCATCAAAGAAGCCAAATAACAACTTGTCATTTGTCAACAACCTGGACGTGGGCCGCGAATGCAAGCGCAGTTAAAAGAATAACCACCAAGGCATTAGCAGTCATTCAACAGAAACTTCTGCAAGCACACAAATTGGAGACGCTAACAGAAAAAAAAGCTACTTGGAATGAAAGACGTCGAACTAAAATGTGCATGCGATAAAAAATTCTAGGAAACGCTGTACTAATAATCATCCTAGAGGGATGGGAAAATCCGGAAATATAAAATATGCAGTTCATTTTAGTCCGGAATATTCGACAGCAAGCACAACACTCTGACGTCGGGTGTTAATTCTCTTCGACGCGAGGGTTTTCTTTTAGCTCGTGGTAAAATAGCGGCTCGTGAGCGTCAGCGAGACCGTAAGTAAAGAGCCTTACGGCGCTTCACTTTTAAAGTCGACCTCTTGGGCTTGCGTTAAATGCTCACGAGTAACGTGAATCTCAGGAAAATTTAAGTATATTCCAGGCGATAAAGTTCGAGATGAAGGTTGAGTAAAATTATTCGTCGAAAACGTCCTAAAACATTTCGGCTGGGTTGAACAAATCTCATAGTTATTCAGTCCGGAGTGGGCAGAGTGATTAGAGCCCATGAACGCCAGAAAATTCTGATGAGCAATTCCAAATGAAGATATTTATTTCATTTTGCAGAAGACATACAAAATAAACACGCGTCATTTTTAACATAAATCCTTCGCAACTCAACAAATTAGAATGCATTATATCCAAGCACAGGTGTAAGAAAATTCTAAAACATATATAACTAATTAATACTACTACCCAACTCAAAGAAAATACAACAAACGGGTTGAGAATTAATATGAAGTTGTTTGCCGACTCTCAGTCCCAAGTCAGATTTTATAATGTCGAATAACTTATTAGATTCCTGTGAACATAGACATCTCCTGCCTATATCGATCACGAATACGTCCGCAACAATCTCCGCCTAACGGAAAAAACTCCAAACACATTTAAGAAACACGAAGTCTAGAAAAATGAAAAATATTTCAGATGAGTTTCAAAAGTTCAAGGCTGCAGTATTAGGAAAGGCTTCATTGAACAAAACAACCGAAGAAATCCACTTGAGCTGAAATTATTTGTTTTGTTCAATCAGGCATGTAGTTAGGCAGCGCTCAAATTTCTGACGTCAGTATATATATTCGATAATGGGTGCTCCGGCGGAACCATAAAGCGAATTGTCGACGGTTTTGTCATTGTACATGAATGGCTCCCACCGATACTCGTCCGAGCTAAGATTGAATAGCCGACCAATAATCGTCCTACAATGAAAACGGGAGATCAATAAACTACAATTTTTTATTGTGAATTCCATTACGTATTTCATTTAGTTGCATGCGGTGACTATTTCAACTACATTATTTTTTTATTTCTTCAACTATCTGAAGATTTTTTCTTTGCATACGGGCAAGGTCATCATGCAGGTTAATGTTCATAATCATTCCGAGTTTTATTAAATATTACTTTTATATCAGCAAGTGAAAAATACATGATGGATAGCTCACGAGTTCGATGAGGAAGCACTCGCCAGTCTGATTGCAATTCGTCATGCTACTTTCTCGGTCGCCACGCACCAGGAGTTGTGCTCGTCCAGCCCAGAGAGGCAATAAAAGCTCTTATCCTCTTCCATCTTGTCAATAAAGCACTTCATGCTGGCTCTGGGAGCTGAAGCAAGCTTCACTGGAAATGTGAGAAGGCCAGTGCTTGGACTTCTCTAGTTTGGCGGCAGTGCTCATGAAGAGAGTTCAGTGCAAATCTAAATTGCCCCAAACGACGCTGTCGACGCCGAGTCGTAATTATTAGGAATTTTCAAGAAAATGTTCAATTGCAAACAAAGACTACAAATTTATATTTTTGGCTTTTTTTAATGGTCATAACTGAGAAGTAATAGCAATGATTGATTAAATATATGAAATTTAAAGCTGGTTTATACATGTCATATCACATGGCCATTTTAAATGGCCAAAAACGGCACCCACTAATGATAATAACAAGAATTTTAGGACCCTGAAGCGAAGAAAAAGCAATCGTTCATTGACCAATGAGCATTATTGTTGTTGGGGCTCTCAGAACACCCAACTAGCATACATGATCGTGTAGGTTCTGGATATTTATTAATACTCATTAAACACTTTATTAACACACTTTCAAATAAACACATTTAAATAATAAATAAATAACTTCATCTTGGATGCTTGCTTGCGAGACTAAGTCTTGACTCGAGTCTTTCTTGGATTCGAGTCTAACTATAGATTTGAGGCTTTCCTAAAAGAAACAAATAAAATAGATAAAAATAAGTGATAGTTAACGAACATTAAAAACTTCTAAAATCTGAATATTCACAAATTTATTACGCATCTAATTCATTCACAAATATATTTACATTTTGATATCTTAACGCAGTACATACCTCCACTCCGGCTTTCCACGCAACTATAATCAACGAACCTTAGCATTCCGCACATTTCTTCCGGTGACCTCTAAACTAAAATGACAACAAATTCAAAATAATAAACCATTTTGTAACAAATATTATCGCCTCGCATTACATTGAACTGTCAAACGATTTCTATCCTCTATATATTATTTCTATCCTCTACATTGTCTTTGGAGAAATTTTTATTTTAAATTTCGTTATGCACTCTTCTTCTGGAGAAATGCTGACTAATCTTGAACCTAAAAACGTGTTCATATTCGTGTCGATGATTTATTATGATTTATCACCTTACCTAGAAATTTTCAAATTTTATCAAGTGCCGCAGCCTATTGATCCCGATCGTCAAAACGTACAGTATATCAATTGTTTATTAACCATCTTCTCAGAAATCCGATAGTAGACCTCGAATGTGCATGAGTTTTCAAATGATCCTGTCGACAGATATTACAATGGAAAAAATAGGTGTAAAATGACACGGTAACTGACACGGGCTGATACGAAATGGTACGGAAATTCCAGCAGCAAGATGTCTCAGAAACTCACGTGTTGACGGCGCTGTCACCTGCAGCAGCATTTCATGAGCAAAAGCAGGTTTCGCCCGTCGTCGCCAAGAAAAAAATTTAAGGTAGAAAGAAAAATATTTTCCGGCAAAATGATCGCACGCTTATGGACATAATTTTTTAGTCTCTTCGAGTGCTGATTCGCGACACACCTGAGGAATATTGAAATCGATCCGGACTTTTTATCTCAGTATCCTTAGTATTTGTTCTGAAGGAATAAATTGACAACTGAATGATAACTTTTTACTAAGATCCCCTTCAAAATATCTATTTTTAAATTAGATCCCCTGTAGTAAACAGGTTCACGACAAGCGTGTTGTAACTTCACAGTGTTCTCCAAGAAAATCAAAGTGATACAACAATTTGAAATCTAGCATTAAATTTCTAAGTCCGTAATGCGCAAAATTTGCAAAAAACACCACGAAAAAAATATATATCTATTGCAATTCATATTTTGCGCAAGAAGGTGCAGCGAAGAGAGAACATAAGTAAGATGCGAATTACACGTCATGGTCCTTAATATGCGAGCTACGTGTCATATTCTAAAAAGTGTGAACCGCTAAATAACAGCTAAATAAATAAATAAATGTGAACTTCCAAGACATCCACGCGCTTCATTTTTTGATTGCGTTACCAAAAACATAATATGTGAGAAATTGGAGAGTAATATGAAGACACGTTGAAAATAGCGCCCTAGAACCAATAGATAAAAGATAATAAAGTACAAAGTAATTTCCATGTTATTCAGTAGAGCAACTATCAAAAATCAAACCAAAAGAAAATTGAAAGCTTCTCTTCTAAATAAATTACCTTTAAACAGAGGGCTCTGAAAAACTTCTAAAAAACTAATTACACGGCTGGCATGGCAATTAAACTTCCAAACTGCTGGGTTAACTTTTTCCGAACTGCTTAATGTTGATTTTGAAATGATTAAGCACAGCCCAAACTCGCGGAAACAGTTGTCAGTTAAGCAGATCTGATGCGTGCGTGAGTTACTGCTATATAAAATACTGCTACGTTTTGGTGATTTTGGGCTCCCATTGACGCGGAACCGAAGATGCTATGTTGTAAAGTTAGATATGCAACCCTCAATATGCAACCCTCAAGTACTTAAAAGTAGTATCGTCAGCCAATAGTGAAAATGAAGATGATTGCGCAGTGAAGAAAGAAGATTTTCAAGTAACGGGATGATAGCAGAATACAACATCAAATCTGTTTGAAATAGCTTTATTGCTTGTCAAAGAAATTTTCTTTTTCTTTTGCAAAACTGTTCTGTGATTCGAAGGCTAAATCACTGTTTGAATAGTAAAAAAATTAACCCCCGTTTTTTGTGTCGTGAATATTAAGCAAAAACCACATGTTTTCGTCAGTTATCTTCGTATCGCTGCATGTTAGTTGGCAAATACGTTTCATGGAAATCAAAATAAAATTTCAGATCAAACACTGAATTGTTTTTTGAACATAATTGGAGCCAGCGAGCCTAGCTAAACCTTGTTGGATGATTGAGAGAGACTTGATGGAGAAATTGTAAATTATTGCGAAAGTTGGAGCACAAATTTTCGACCAATCCTGTGGAACATGAAGCGACATTTTCTGTTGAGAAGTTTTTTCTATGAAAAATAAATTTTTCAATATTTTGGAATTATAGTAAATTTTTTTATACACCAGTTGACTGAAATCTGGTGATAAAATCTCCAACCAATTATTGTGTTTGAAAATTCTTCACCACAGTCGATCTATCAATATTAAACAAGTGAAAGAGCCTAATCTAAAGAACATCTCTCACCGCACTGGAGGAATTCCTTCAATATTCACTTCGATGAGGAAATTATAGTTGACAAATAAATATAGTGATAAAGTAATTCAAAGTTGGCTCAAGTCTCGACAAAACTATTTGATTCTTTCAAAAGTTTTTAGCATAGTACGTGTACCATGAATAATTTTATAGGTTCATGCACGGCACAGGAGCCAGTGTGAAAGTTTTTTTTGCACTGATATCTCTGGAGCCGCTCTAGCTCTACAAGGGTGTAATGGCGCACATTCAAGATAGTTTATATAGCAATGAAAAACGAGTCTTTCTGTATAAACTAACCATAGAATACCCAATTAATTTATCGCACAAGCAATTTTACGGTTGACCGTTCTATAGATATGAAGGAGTATCACAGTCGTTTGCTTCATTTCCTCGGGACTCGCTTTAGATACTCATTTATACCGCACAAATATGATATTTCGCAAATTGTTATTTATTTATAAAAAGTCGGAATAGTTGAAACGATGTTAGCCCGCAAAAAATATCAAGAGGCTCAATGATTGTTCCATGCAATATTTTCTTCAATATCTCTTCAAAATAATCGCGAATTTTCTGTTCCAAATAAGAATTTCTATAAAATTCCTCTTTGAGATTATTTGCATACAACTGAGGTGCCTTCACATAGAGAAACAAGACTAATCTTAGGACAACAACAGAAAAAGCCGCAATATTGAAAGTCTTTCTCGTTATTCTAGATATACAGGCTCCATAAAGCTCAGCAAATGGGTAAAAGATGTGCATTTACCCCGTATTAAGTTGCAATTGCAGGCGGTCCGTTCAAGAGGTCAGGCCGCATCGAGTCGTTCCTTATCCGGTCTGTAATACGCGCCAAAAAGATACCAGCAGTGCCGTAAAGCAGGAGGTTTTCCGCAGCTCTGCGCCAAAAGTCCGCCGGTCCCATCTTAATGAACTGGAACCGGAAAAATCATGGCATTCCAAGCAGCGCCATGCAGCCAAAAATTATAGGACATTGTAATGTTCTCATTTTTTATAGAACAAATGAAATTTGCAGGAATGAACGTGCAAAACTCGACCTTGCAGTTGATTGAATGCGAGAACAAAAATTCTCGTTTGCAGTCACTACATTGTCAATGGACATTTTTTATTTTACTAACCTTTTATTGAGAACGATCTCAAAATGGATAGAGTTATTTACCCTGTTACATAAATTTATTAGAAAACTCTTAACCCACACATCAATTATTGTATGAAAAATTAACTGCACGTAAATCGGTTTAATCTTTATAAGTAAACTGTGTCCCATTAAATATTATCAGAAGAATTAATAGTGATAAAAGAAATGGCATTCAGGTTTCGAGATTGCTTCGCGAAGACAATGTAAGGTTAGTTTTAGCAAGCATCTCCAACCGTTTCCTTTTCATCCAACAGACATATCTGGCAGAGCAAATGGGTCTGCCTGATGGCTCTAAAGTATCTCGCAAAACCGATACCATCACTCATAAAGATGGCCGCAAATTTCGAAAATTGCCGAGATTCACAGGAATTCGTGAGAAACTGCCTGGCAATCCCAAACGAGTCCATAATTCTTGGCAACCAATTTCCGAGCACCGCGATCTCAATCACATTTTGACATTTCTGGGAATGTCAAGAAGGCAATGATTTAGACTTTACACTGCGATTGTCCTGTCAAGAGGTGGCGAGATCGGCAGTCGTGAAGTTCTGGCCAAATATGCAAATTAGATAAGCGGCAATCGCATGTATTCACGAAATTCACAGTCAAAGTGACAGATGGCGAAATATTCAGACATTTATTGAATTTCGCGTTCACCCAAATTGACCGAAAGGAAATTGGAGTACATAATTAAGTCCTTTTCAAATTGGACGAGCGAGTATCTCATTTGCAAACTGCAGTGAAATGTATGTATTGACTGTATGTAAAGTAAAGGCTGATTGGGTAACAGGTTACAGAAATTAAAAATTATGGATAAATTCCAATGCCAGTTCAAGATATACCCTGCTTATCCATTGTTTTGCCTTAAATCTATGCAAAATTAGTGGCAAGGAAACGTTTTAATAATAACGCTACAACCTCAACGTTTTTCCTGACGCTACAAAGTATAACAATGAGCTGTTTAGACAGCCAAAAAATGTAGGCAAATCCCGTAGGAAATTACAATGTTATCAGCCGGATGGCAGACCTCGTAGCTTGTGCGCGCCAGCTTAGGCTTATAGCAGTAAAAGCTATCAGACGATTTACAAGCTTACGATAAAATATTCATATGCCACATCGTAGCTTCTCGGTAAATAAACAGTAGAGGCAGCTTTGCAATATCAGGCAAACAAAGCTCAAAAATTGTCAACTGGTATTTTCATTTGATTCTGAATAATATCCTTAACGTTAACAAAATTGGTTTCACTATACGAATCGCTGATGTTAACTTGCAAAAAAATCTGGTGGCAGATTTTTTTTGTTTGGCTTGAGAGAATAAAGTGACAAATCGGGAACATAGAAGACAGTTGATATTCTTCTTAAATTACCTTGACATTTGAACCATTTAAAGTATTCCAAACGTACAAATATTTACAACTCATGAAATGCACGGGATTTTCGTTGTAATCTCAGTATACGAAATTTGTTTGTAGAAAGTGATCATAGATGCATGTCGTTGTTTGAACAATAGATAACCTACTTTATCGCAGCTAGAAATAAGTAATTATTCTCTATCATCAGATTAAAATCAAGAAAATATCAAACAATTTGGCAACTTCAAAATGTCACTCCCGATCAAATTTAATGTCAATGTGAACGTACTAGGCAAACATTTCGTCGCGCTGTCTGCACCGCAGCATCATTGGACATAATAATGTTCTTAAACAGCGATGGGATTTCATTTTATGAACGGCAAAGAAAAGGAGTAAATATCTACATTAAATACCTAATTAAATGGAATGGATGTTGCTTGTATTTCGTTCAGGAAGTTGCTTAGTTGCGAAAAAACTATAACCTCTTACTAAGACTAGAATATTACTAAACTGAAAAAATTACATCTTGGTAATTTCGCACTTATTTTTACGCACAATTTTTAAGCGGGTAAAAATTACTCACAAATGAACCGAGTGATGAATTAAATCACTACAAACATAGAAAATCGCAATGGCAACAAAGCCAAAACCAAGGAAAAATTACAACTTTTCACTGCATCGATGGAAATCATGAAGCCAAATACAACTTCTGGCAAAAACCCTACAGCTGGCAGGTGAATTAATTTTTTGCTGCGAGGAAAGATTCTTATCCAGGCCTTGATTGTTTGTTCTTAAAACTCTTGAGGGGAATTAACTCAACGAAAGTCGTTGCAAAAAGTACATCATGTTCAAAAACTAAAAATGATATAACATTTTACAAGCTATGTAGTCATTCCAATCTAAGTTGTACATGGCCAAAACTTGATACACTCATAATATACTATTATGACGATGTTCAGGACACACTTAAGATTAAATTCCATTCATATACCATAAATAAATTCCCCGGATAAACTAGCTCGTAAACAACATTAATAAAAACTCTCGATAGACAACCGATGCACTAGAAATACAAACCAGTAGAATATTATAAAGGCTACATAATGGCTGTAAATATAATGCACTACAATATTGAGGCGTAAGTTACTAAGAGCTAAGAGCACTAGGAAGCAATTCTCTGAACTGGCAAGATGACTGCTCAGTTTTTCCCCCAAGCCATGCGAGCATCTTGACTATGAGCGTCTTATTGTGGGGCCTCAGCTCTATACGCCTACAGACAGACTAATGAGCCTCGTAGGCATGCGAACAAACCCTTTTGATGCGCTCATCCAGCGTAGAAATATTCAGTTCTTGCTAATGCCTTCTGATAAATACACAAAGTGGTGGCACGCGGCCTAGAAATTATGTGTTACATAAGTTCATCAAGACTCCTCTAGTCTCGGTGAATCAAGACTTCTCATGATTTGAATATCCAAGCACACTTTACTGATTTGATAAGCCGCAGTGTTAAACGTTCAACAACATAGCGGGTAGCAGCCACGATCTGACAGGCAAGCTTTTTAAAGAAGGTTAGGAGTTCGTAAGTCCGCCGGCCAATCACTGACGGTAACGTGTGCTTAAGCGAGTATCGAAAGTACGACTCCAGTGGTCGGAACGAAGAAACACTTGCGGGCTAAGAGCTGACAAAGCTCGAGCATGGCATCACAAAGTTCGTCAAGCTACAGTTGAAACACGGTATTCATATCACAGAAATAGCACGAAATACATGATCTTTGGAAAAGTGCGGATTTCAAAAACCATCTATCAACAATATTTTAAGGAATAGAGCAGACATGGCTAAAGAAAGTGCAATTCTGTGTAGTAACAGAAGTCACCTAAATTGCTTAGCTTCACTTACTAGGCCATAGAAGAACTTTACTTTGAAATCATGCTCCGCAGCAAACGCCAGGAGAGAAGCACAAGAAAACATTCAAATTGTGGAGAAACTCAAGAAGCCTGAAAGCAGTAAGGGCTCAGTGATAATAAAAGTAGAACAAACTTTTCATTCCATCCCAAATAAATGTAAATAACAAGTAATAAATGAATTTTTATTTTTAAAAGTTTAAATTTTTCATTTTCCAGTTCGCACTTACGAAGCAATTCAGTATATAGCCATTCATTATGCATGAATTTATTGTCATCGATAAATGGGGTCTATGTACGGTTTAGGATAGCGAAGACCAGGGCATAATATCCACGTCATTATATAGTAATGAATTTAGCCAGCAGCCGGCCAACAAAATCAAAAATGGGTTTTAAACCATGATTTAACAAATCTCCTTAAGCAGCTCATGTAAAAAACATGAATTACGAGATATCTATTGCGATTCATCTCATTTCGAGTCGGCCTTCTCAGAGCGTCAGTCGTAATGGTCTGTAAGTGTTAAACGACACTTGCAATCCAGAAGATTAATCGTCATTAGAGACCGCCCATCAGGAGACAAACTGCCACCTCAACTGCCGTACAAAGGAGAGGAGCCTTCCCGTGCATCTGTGGATTGCGAATTTTCAAATCGAGCAGAAACTGCACAAGAATCTCATATCGAAATTTTTTGAGAGTCAATGTCCTGGAATCGAAGCGGAGCGCCCTCATCGAACTCATTGATAGAGAAGAGAACTAAATATTACTTGCACGACCGATATCTTTGGCCACGCGAAGTGACGAGAACATATGGCTTCTCAGTTGTCCAACGGCGGAAAAGAAAACGAGTTTTCGTAGGGAAAGGTATATTCGTGGCAAACAAAAGGTAGAGTCCATAAATCATGAAACAAGATAGCGAGAATAATGCTGCGATACAAGTTAAATATAATATAAGTGCGGCGCACTTCGAATACATTTGAGAATTTAGTACTGATATGAATATTGGTAAAGAGAATAAGTTTAATGAATTCCAATTGAGAAAAATCAAAGGCCTCTATAAAATGGAAGGGAAACAGAATTAGCCTCAAGATAAGCCGTCAACATTTAACCAACCAAATTATTTTAAATCAACTGCAATTTATATCAACCCAGCCAACTCTAAAGAAAAACATATTTTAAAGATAACCTTATAAAATGGTTACTCTAAGAAGAAATCGAGAACGATCTTCATTTTGATAAAACGGGTCGATTTGGAAAAAATTAGTCGAAGGAAAAGAGGAAAAACCTCAATAGTTATCAGATGGGACTTTGATAAACTAGGCTCATTTACCAAATATTAGCTAACGGAGAGGAGGAAAAGATCAAAAGTTATCAGACGTCTGCCTCCTCACGATTTCGTCGGCCGCTATCTCGGCAATGGCGTAGGTCGTAGCGGCTAATGTGGGCCTACACAAAGCATTTCCTGGGCAATTTGGAGATGAGAGCGATAAGTGGGGAAGCTCTTCACAAACTCTGACACTGAAGTACTCGAGATAAAATAGAAGTATTGTGCTCGGCTGATCTCCAGTCAGATTGACATGAATGACTGATCCTCACTCAACTTGAGACGACAAAATATAAATGAAAATAAACTTAAGTTATGAAATTCTGCATGTCATTCAAATTTGTCGAGTGGAAAACAAGTTCTGTAATTTGACATTTTAGTCGGTTCGATCGGTTCTTATACGTTATTATCATTATTTATGTCTTCTGTGTTCACTAAACTGGATTCCCAACTCAGTGCCAGTTGCACGTAGTTCTTGCAAGGAAAGCGACTGATGTTTCGAGCATTCAGTATTTAATTCTTAATATCGTGCTATTATCTCATTAGAACTAAAGAAATTTGTTGGCTCGCATATTCTACACGTATGTATAAGAAAGTTAAAAATGCAAATCAATTCCTCTGATCCAGAGAGGAACTCGAATGTAACTTGGAAAAACTGGCAAAACCGACTTCGAATGTTGAAGTTTTTTGATAACCAAATGCTTTGATAATAGATAAAAAAGAATAAATACAAGAGACATAACAACTGAAAATTTAATCCAATGTTCACAGTTTATTTAAACTTTTTTCAGCATTCTTAAATCCAAACAGTTTTTATAAATATCTAGATTGGTACATCTGATATCACTAATATCAAGAAAAATGGTTTATATACATTCTAAATCTACGGATAAAACTTCGAATGTTTAATTTACTTCATTCAGCCCCGTCCGTAAGTAAACAAGTAGAGACTATTGCAATACGCTTACCAAGTCTTATATGAAATACAAAAACAACAGAAATTAAAAACAAAATATTTTAGGCCAGCATTTTAACACTAATATCTACAAATAATAAATCGAAATTCAAAGCATTTCAAATTCCATGGTTGCTAACCGAAGGCTGGATGAGAGCACGAATACAATCTGTTGTAAGTGGCTGCAAATTATTTTTCATTATTATATTTTACATATATAATTTACATTTTACATGTATTTTATATAAAAGATTAATATATATAAGATTTTAATTTATATATAGTATTTTGCAAATTACACCAAATTAATTTTAATTATAGCAATAAATCTTACGCGATTGATTTTTAAAACAGGCAAAAAGATATATATCAGTGCATTGCACTTCACGGTCAACAACCAGGCTAAGAAACAGTTCATAATCTAAAGAAATTAAAAAGGTAAGCAAGATAATGATTAAAAACACTAAATAGGCCGCAATTCATTTGATTCAACTGATGAATGTTAGGTGAGTTTCATCTAAAACCACGAAACCACACAAAAGCCTGTTCCTTAGAGCATGTCTTGCCCCAATAATTACCAAACAATCTCGTTATATATAAATGAAACAATCATTAATTTAAGATAAATAAGATCAAGAGAATAACAGGTCGCGCGGTGACCCAGCTTCCTGTAGCGGTAAATACGGAGAAGCTTCACGTGCTGGAGTGATGTCCCTTGGGGGGCTCGATAATAGGGCACGAACTTAAGCGTGCTTGAGGGCCCTCACACATCCTGCGGGCCCTCACACATCCTGCAGCCCCTCACACATCCTGCAGCCCCTCACATATCCTGCAGCCCCTCACACATCCTGCAGCCCCTCACACATCCTGCGGGCCCTCACACATCCTGCAGCCCCTCACACATCCTGCAGACCCTCACACATCCTGCAGCCCCTCACACATCCTGCAGCCCCTCACACACCCTGCAGACCCTCACACATCCTGCAGACCCTCACACACCCTACAGACCCTCACACATCCTACAGACCCTCACACATCCTGCAGCCCCTCACACGTCCTGCAGCCCCTCACACACGCCACACAAATGAGACCATTCAGCCGAGGTAACTGCATTAGCAGCAGCCTGCGCCGCAAGGCCACCTCTGTCAGTCGGGCCCAGTAATTACACAAGAGAAAGTTCCAAACATAACGAGCGGATCATTTAATAAATAAGGGAACGATTATTGGAAGATATCGAAAGATTTTATTATCGGCGTTTTCATTATTTACAAAAAAGACATCTTTTTATGACTGTATTAGTCACAGATAAATGTTTAAGTTGAATGAATTTGTTGACAATCCTTAGGGTTCTTTTGTTCTGACATCCGCGTCTTTTGCGGGCTATAGCTTCCTTCTTTTTGTAGGTGAACAAACAAACCCTGTTTCCCGTAACAAATATCACGTGAGCTGAACCTTCCAAGTCCAGACAAAATTCATTCCTCAGCCTTGAAGTCGCATCTTGCTCGTGAAGGCCGCCATCTCTTACAAGTTGGGAGAAACGAATACGTAAGATTCATCTGCGTCTAATAAGCGACGTGTGCGCCATCTGGTGGACAGCGCAGAACACTGCAGAAGCTTCAAGAACTTCTTCAATGGAGAAGTTGTAGCTGAGACGCCAGGCTGTGTTGCCTATCATAAAGTGAGTGACAGCTTCGTTCAACTTACTACTGCAAGTTAGGCGCCATAAACCGTACCTGACGTTGGTGGATTGCTATAATTATTGCCTAGAGAGCCATGTTGTATAATTTGGAAGATATAATAATAAAAATAAGCTTTAACAATAATTTTACATCGAAAAAACTATAAAAATGCGAATTTGGACATTAAAACACTGCAAATTTATAAACCTAACTGGACTTTCGATTTTAATGAATGCAATTAAAAAATACCGATCACCGCTTCAATATAAAGACACGTGAACAGCGTCGGTATATATAGTTGTTTCCCTTCATTACAAGACCTATATACGCTCTAATAAACGCCGATGTGTCATTCCCATGTTAATACAATACATTTGCGTGGCGTCGCAATAAATCATTGCACAGAATTAATCACAGATGGACGCTCGGATGCATAAATTATCGCAAAATTTAGCAAACAAAGCTGCAAAAACATCGACCGGTAACTAAGGTAATTTAAATCGGATTAATAGATGAAAGACAACACAATAATAAAGTATTTCACTACCTTCAGAACAAAATCATCTCATTGCTGACATCATAAAGAAAATAACTGAGAATAACTGAAATAATATAAACTGATATATCCATTTACTATATCAACACCATAGTGGTTAGTGATCAGGCACTGTGGGTAGCCTATACCGCTCACGATCTAATGCGGTATGTTGGGTAAAATTATAGGAGTCAAAGCTTGTATACGATCTAGACACCGCTTCACCATTCATATATTGGTCTTACTTGTTTTTATCCAAAAGTGCTGTATCATCTGAAATCTACTTTCCTACATTACGGTTTTACAATCCCAGCACTCGACTATATTACAATTATTATCCGATTACCAAAAGCAAAATAAATATGACATTAGCGATGCTTTCTCTTACAAATTCTAACAGACTCGAAGACGTCCAATGAATTAGAGAAATGATTACAAAGCAACTACCGCTGAATGACAACAAATTACTGGCAGAAGCTACAGTATAAAAGAAAACAAGTCAGTGCTACGCCTTAGTAATTAAGTTTTTCGGTACGAGGACGCTGGTCACCAGGGCACCCTTTAATGGTTCAACTAATGGCTGTAATCGCGGTGTAATCTTCCCTTCAATGGATCGCCAGGAGATCAGCAGCTTAGAGAGATTAATGAAGCGTCTGAAGCCGCAAACAGAAACTTTTACACTACGGAGTTCTCTTTGTGACTTTCCAAAAGTTGTAGTAGGGCCTGCGGTTTTATCAGCATTAGTAGAGTGGTAATGCAATAATATTATTAGCTGTAAATAAATGGACACGCCCGAGGCGTTTATAATTGCGATTCATTTACGCGATCGTGAACTGCTCCAAATATCCTCAAAGTGCATCAGATTTGCACTTCTTTAATGCAGTGGCTGAACCCCCATATCTCACCGAATTATCAATTGTTAGAGCGTAAACGAACAATTATGAAAATGATGACGAACATAATACAAAGTTAAGCATAACATGATAGAACGTTAAGCATAACATAATAGAACGTTTAAGCATAACATAATAGAACGTTAAGCATAACATAATAGAACGTTAAGCATAACATCGTTAAGCATAACATAATAGAACGTTAAGCATAACATGATAGCACGTTAAGCATAACATAATAAAACGTTAAGCATAACATAATAGAACGTTAAGGAGATTTGGTATGCGCAGAAGCCAGGCGCAAGCACCGGAAGCATCCACTGAATTAATTAGCATGGCGAGATTCCAGCACGAACAAAGTTAGTTTACGAGGAAAGAAAATTTGAAAAACGATTTACCACTAAATTATTTAAGCTAGGGTGTTTCCCCATTGAATATCAATAACCAATGTCTTATTTCTCCCAAAGAACAATTATTACCAATTTAACTGTAAACACTACATCGACACCCGAGTTCAGGTGTAGGTATCACCTATATCAATGATATTATATTGAAAGATTTCCCAACAAACTATGTTTGCGTTGCTGATACTTCAGACATCGATGCCGGTCACGCGCTGCGGTCTCGTGAAGAACCTCAACATGCGCAGGGTCCAAGTTCATGCAGGAATTGCCAGGACAAACAGCCTAATGGAGAGCCACGCTTTTCAAAGTCCACAGTAATTATGTGCGGGATCGACATTCTAGTCTTTTAAATTCACAAAATACCTGCCGCACATCGATCAGACGTAAAATTGTGAATAATCACACCATACTCAAAGCAGTATGTATATAAATACGTTATATAATATTCAGAAATGGTACAGGAACAGTAGTCAGGAAGTAAACTCCACACATCACATGTTCATCGATCTCAATTTCTGCAGTGAAACGATATTATAGTGAGGTCGTGAACTACCAACATACTGGGAAAATATGCACTAAATCTCCAAAAACGGCCATGAAATAATCAATATTTTGAACAAATTCGCGTTACTATGCGCGATAACTGATTCATAGGTAGAGTTTATGCAAGGGCTGCTATTTGGGAGACTACTGCAGGGGACATCAGTAAGTCTGGATTTTTAATGTTTTACTAAATGAAGTTAAATAAGATATCAAATAGCAACCATCGTTCACAGGAGGTAAAGTTCATAAATTATGGATAATCGTAGATTGCATATTTCATTCCGAATTCTAAAATTTTTGATCGGTGAAAACGCAGTGATTTAGAGCACGCCGAATACTGAGGAAACATTTTACCCTATCGTTCGATAAGGAACGTTTAAGAACATTTAGGAACATTCCGTACTTAGGAATACCAACTGATCTCGTATTTTTGGTTGATATTTAATTTCTTTAAACATATCACATTTATAGTTAAACAAAATTACTTTTGATTAACAAAAATCCTATTCAACGCCAAGCCAATTTCAGCTAAAGGGTTAAAACTTGAAGCACAATTTGGATTCCGAAATAAAATAACAACAAAGTGAAAGATTGTGAAGAGATAGATCTGAATACGACTCACACACCTACCCCTTTAGCATCATTTATTTTACTTATCACACTCAGACCCAGTGCCCTAGCCCTCTACAGTCATGACTGCATGCCTTTTATTGACTGAGAAAAATGACAAGCCGCAAACAAGTTACATTCACGAATGACTAGTAAAGCCATAACTTCTCATCGGCTGGAGCGAACGAGCGTTGATTGACTGGCGCCGTGGTTTGCTCGTAAATTAGATGCTTCTGTAGCCGTGATACAAGACCTTGACCTCTCTAGCTTAGGCCACAAAATGTAGAGAAATATCCTATCCGCAGGGCGCGACTTTATTGCGATGGAAACAAAAGCTCTCGGCACGGTACCACCCGGCCTTTATACCGTTCAGGTTATACCGTGTGATGGATGGTGATAATGTAATTCATTTGGCAATGAACAATGTAATTCATTTGGCAATGAACATATAAAGTATTTTCAAATATACCAATGGTAAAATTAAAAACCATGAGATACGCAAATAAAACTTTTGAAAATTCGTGTGTTTTTATTGCAGCTATCTCTTCATTAAATTTATTCTAAATCTATCTCACTCATATCTAAGCGTTAGCTGAAACGTTGGTATTGTGCAAAATCGCTCCAAACTCTTTATAAATTCAAATCATTTTCACAATCCACAAGTTTGTACTTAATTATGGCCCGAACAAAAGGTAGAACGCTAAATATGAATATAAAATAAGGACGCCTTACGAAACAAAATATTTTCTGGGGATTGGCTGGATATACTCGTAGGACTAGAAAAGGCGTTAGTGGAATATTATGGAACAAAATACTTTAATTTTCTTCTTCTTCTGGTGAGTTCGAATTTCTGAGAGAAATGTAGAAGTGTTCTTGACAATAAAGTAGAGAACGCAGTAACTGCGTCAACTTTCATGAGAAACTCACATCGAAATTGAGTCACGCACTCCGCGCTCCAAAGATCTAACTCGCGGACTCCATTTAATCTCGAACGCCGATGGCTGCACTGTCGTCATTCAGGCGAATGCGTGAGCTTCAACAAAAAACAGCAGTGATAATACATCGTAAAGTTGCTCAAGCGAAAAAAACATTTCAACGGTTACTTGAGGTTTGGAGACGGAAGATCCTTAACTATAATAAATTGTGCAATATATTTCACGAAAAGCGACGAATAACAAAATTCAACTAGAGAAGAGTCTTACACGAGATTCTTTTCATTTTAGAATTTTTTCAGGTTTCATAAGCTCGAGATTACACTGGATTCATGCAGTGAACCAAAATCATGTTCATTGTATTCCATAAACATTTAGAATTTCACTCCTCTGGTTACAAAACCTTAGAAAGACCAAACCAAAACCAAGATAGAAAAGTGAGTCAAGTAACAAGTTCTGCCCAAAATAAATAATTCATGTACACCTTCATTTTCGTTATCCATAATACATTCTCCAAACATTTTTTCCAGTTTTTTAAGCCTGACACAGCAAATATACAGGGACTGTTTTAGCTGGTATCCCCCATACCAATAGTGTTGGTTTATCGTCAGACTCAGAACTTGATTCGAGAAACGATGAATGGGTAATTAAAAAATTTGATAATATTTTTGATTTTGTCTAATCTAAAATCAGGTTTAAATAAATAATTAGGATGCCCTCCAAATTTAGAAAAATAGGTTACATTCAAAGTGTTCATCGCGAGATTTAGGCATTACGAAATACCCAGAAGACTCTTATTCGCCGAACACCTAAGTTAGCCTGCTGATAGTTAATTATTCAGGAACATGACGTTAGCTGAAAACTTGAGCAGCAAATGCCAGAACACGCTTATAAACTCAATTGTAAATTCTTACAACTTAACGTATTCTCCTAAACAATTAAGAATGAGGGAACTTTTCACCTTGGAAATAATTTCAAGTGTTAGCAAGTGGGATAGGGAGGGCGTTCTGTTCATAAGCTTATGTATGCAGACGACAGCTCTATGTTCCCAGTCATTGTCTTAGGCAGAAATTTGTCGAGAGTCGAGCTCACAATCTGCCTCGACAAACAGTCGCAGGCTGACAAGAATTGGTAAGTCGTAGTTGACTTGCGGTGACAGTTGAGCACTTAGGCCAATTCGTGTTCAGACCTGAGCCCGCATGCTGCTCGGCTTTCCATTTTTCAAATTTCAAGCAAAATTAGGTAAATATTCACCATACGTCGATTTACAGCTTTACACTGATACTTATTTCACATAGTTTATTAAGATTAAAGGATTAAAACCAAATCCCACTGACAAAATCAAAATTGCCCGTATATAATTATTTTAAGTAGTAATAATAATATGCGTTTGAAAATTACTTTTTAAAGACAACACTTAAACTGGCCTTGAACAACACACTGGGCCTTTTTAAAGGCCAGTGTCTGCGATGTTACTAATGTACAATGAATTTCATTATTTGTTTTATATATTAAAAAATACTATTTGAAATTTTTTGTTTAATTTCTATCAAAATTTAAAATTGTTTAAATTGTTTATTCTGTCAATTGATTCAAGCAATGTCTCTGACTCTACGCAAGTGTGCAAAATTTCAGGTCGATTATACAGGTAGAAGTGCGTCAAATATCGATTATAAGATTTGTAGCAGACAAACAAACAAACAAGAAGTGAAGTTAAAGAGAAGTATTGTAAACTAAAAGGCGATTAGTAACCGAACGATGATTATCTCAAGATTATATGTAATTAAATAGTGCACAGGGTGCTCACTGCAGCTGATTATACTTCTTTGCAATGTTGATGTTACTAGACTTAGTAGAAATAACACATGAAATTGAGATTCCATATCCACACATGTAGCTTCAACCTGTTATTCAACATGTCAAACAAAACGAAACATATTCAACTCTTCATATTCACGTAATTTGATACACGTGTCATTGCCACGGACTGGAACACTTCTCACCAGAGCTTAAAATTAACTTTAAGCGAATTATAGCTTTATTTTTCATTACAGAACGAACAAAACACGATCTAAAAAATAGAACGTGATCCAAAAATATTGTGCGGCAAATAAATGCAGTGTTTGTTATTGATAGCACATCTCGTAGCCCCACAGCACTTTTCAAACTTATCAATGAGCGAAGATCGCTCGTGAAGTGACAGTCTGAGATCCCGGTGGGAAAGCTAAAGAACTCAGTTCAAAAACCAAAGTGCAGTTGGCTAGCACCAAATTACTTCATTGTTATAGTTTAGGAAACAACGTGACTATTGAGCATAAATGAATGAGATTCAAGTTCTGGTGCAAGCTCTATTGTAATTTGTTACATAAATTTAAAGTTGTAATTCCCTTCCATTTCCAGATGCCACCATAATTGCTGTTTAGGAAGACAACAATGAAATTAGAATCACAAGAATGAATGGCAAGAGGAGTGAATTTTGCTGATTTCGATTATAACTAGAAAGAATCAGGTGCGTTTATACCCATTTATGTAATTCAAAATAAACTATTGAATGAGTATTGATGAATCCCATTTAATATTGGCTAAAATCTGCCACACTTCTTGTTAGTTAATTGAATAAATGCTTTGTGAAGAATTGACTGTCTTCTATCAAGCCCAAAATATTTTAGACACAATTAAAATAAAAAACTAAATCAAGCGCCTCTTCTCATTTCTTTAATACGCAACAAAATGTCCACAAATGCATGGATTAAATTGAGTCAGAAAGTCCAATTAACTCAGTTGAGTAACTTACAAATTATACGGGTAGTTCTTCATCAAAACTTCCTACTGAGGGAGCTCAAACTTTAGCTTTTCAGGCGCGTCCAACACTATAATTTCGAGCGTGCAATCACAAAAGAAAATGCGCTCTACAAATTCCATCAGAAAAGTTTTCAACAACAACATCAAATTACAGTAAAATGAAGCCAGCCATGAGCAAAATTGGAAAAATTTCCAAGTTCGAGAGAAAATTCTTTCTGTTCCATGAGCGATGTTAGAAAATAATAAAATTGATCAAATGTTTGAGAAAATAGACATTAAATTCATAAACCCCCGAAAATAGAGTACACATTTCATAAATAAAGAAGGAATAATCATCAGGTACAAAAAAGTGTTTCTATATTTGACGCTATAAACAGTTAATTATAAACTTTCAAATATTTCTAATCCATGATAGTTTTGAATAAATTCTATTACATATGACTGTCTACACGTAAAATAAATCCCTCAAGCACTTCTATTGCCACCCCAAATCCTGCATATAATACTCCTGTTGAACTAGGGACGCTATTGCCCCAATATCATCATGAAAATGAATGCTATTCAAGAATGAATTAAGTAAGAAACTCAAGACAAGGAGCAGGAATAGAGAAATGTCCCTGTGATCGCTTAATGCTTCCGTGGCTCATGGCAGCTTAAATGATAATAGCGAGCGGCAGTTCGTCATGATTAGTCAATTACCTGCAGAGATCTGCCGACACATGGAGGATGGTGCCGGGCTCGTGGTCCTGAACGCTGGCACCCCGCAATGCCGGAATGCACCAAATTGCGGATAATTCTGACACTAGTGTCTGGTGTAACGGCCGTCAAGCCTCCGCAAAACATGCAATAACGGCCGCTACGTCCGTGTGATCAACATCGCTGACGCAGTGCGTGTGATTTCAGGAAATTTGGAGCCCCGTTTCAGCAACGCGCGATGCAAGCAATAACAAAACTAAGTGACAATTTTACGGCCGTGGCAATAAACAGGAGACGCTGCAGCAAGCTTTGTGTCGGAATAGAATGTTAATTCTTTGTATAAAACCTGTAAAATAAAACATTTGGTAGATTTATAAAGTTCAAATTAAATGGTGATAAAATAATGATTTAAACAAAAGTTGCATTTTGCTGTTCGAATGCACATCGTAAAACGGAGGTTCTTTCTTCGAATTTTCCAAATTTATGCAAAGTAAACGCTATTAACCTTTATACATTACCTTTATACATACATGAACATAACTTTCAACTTAAGTTAAACGTAAACTATTCAGTGTAGCGACCAGAGGACGTTTGTACGCAACAAAGGATATTTTAAAGTTGTACGTGGCGGCAAGCATCAGTGCAAGTCATTTTGCGCTCACTAGAACGCATCCTTTTTGGGAAGTAGGCGCGTGACAATATTGCTCCGGTTACTCACATCAGGCGGTAGTGGGTTAAAGACTTCATCTTAATAATATCCTACCTTGGAAATCCTTTCATGCCTCTGGAACGAATTTCTTATAAATTATAAAATTCATTAAAGTTAATAAAGTATGTTTGCTTTAAATCTAAAGTATGTGCTATGTATGTATGTGTATGTCTAAATCTAAAATCTAAAGTATGTGCTCACCAGGCACCATATACGGCTTCATTTTCTTTTAACGAAATTTATTATCAATTACTTTTTTGAAATTTAATATTTTAATTTAAGTTTAAAATAATGAATATGCATCACAGTGGCTTGCATTGCACGAGCATAAAGAATATTTGTGTGGAAATATGGAGCGCAGCTTGCGCTGCTACACACAGCCAAGCCCCTCGCAGCATCAAAGAGCATCAGAGTGAATATTTGAAGCGGCGGCGCTCGGCACAAAAACTGCAGCACTCGAGCCATCGAGGAGCTCGGCAGCTCTGCGCCGCGTGATATGGAAACCTCGTCCTTCCCTAGACGACGGTCGTGTTGACTTCAACTCACGTATCGGCTACCATGAATGTCCCAACGGCGGTGGAAAGGCTTAAAAATCCATAATTCGGAAATAAACATCAACAATACGTTGAACTTTCTGCGGAACATTGACTATTTCTGAATATTGAAAAATTACGGAAATTAACATAAACAATAATTAGAACTTTCTGCGGACGAGGACTTAAACATTGAAAAATGTATAAATTGAATACAAATACAATTGATCAGGTATTTTCGTTATACTATCGATTAACAGGATGAAGAGACGAAGTTTGTTCAAAGGAAAAAGTTCATGATATGGAGGATAATTCTTGGTACACGAAGATGACAGTTTTGAACAAAGAACAAAGCGGCTTGATATCTGAAGAGTCACTACATTTTTTAGACATCCTTAAGAAATAAATAATCTTTTACTGGCGAAGAAAAAATCGCCATATCATTTATAGGAATAACCATACAAGAACTGGAACATCTACACATTATTTCAAAAGTGTTGGATGTATGAAAAGTTTATACTGATGAAATTGAAATTATTTCATAATAAGTGAGCGAAAGTAATGCCACGCAGTAGAGAAGACAGTAGAGAAGTTAATTGATGCATGCAGAGATTGTGGGTTTGTCAAGGGGAACAATTGTGCGAGTGGTATGTAAATAAAAGCAGGTTAACTACACCTATATATAAATGACCAATATGTATATTATATATTACTTGTTTGGTTGTAAATAAAACTGTGAATAAGTATTGGTTGCCTGGAGTATTTGCAATACCAAGCAATTTAGGGTAATAACGACTTGACCTTCTATTGACAGCGGTGGTATCATGTGACTTCAAAAAAACAGGCTTTTAATGAAGAAATTCATATCAACATTGCTATTGAATTGACTGAAATTTTATTTGATAAATCCGATTAACTTAAAATTGCATAGCTGTACATGAGGGTTTGAGGGTTTCATTTTTATTGAGGGTTTAATGGTCTTTCATTCATCATCACTTAAGTAGAATAACTAAAGAGACGATCTAATGAAGTTTAATGAATCTCAAAGATGAAATATCCGGAGCAACAACCGGCCTCAAGTAATTTTAAACTTATATACTCACAACTCAACATTCAACGACAGTTGAATGTATAAATTTCGACAGTTGAATGTATATTTATTTCGACAGTTGAATGTATATTTATTTCGACAGTTGAATGTATAAATTTCCCATACAATTTCTAATGTAAAATAAAACCGGTTCTAATCTAAATTTCATCATCATGAATTCATTTTTTTCTTTATCCATCACGATCGAAGACCACTGACGCAGTGATCCAATCTAAGCATGTAAGTAATAATCAGACAAAGAGTGTAAATAAGTCTTGAATGAAATGGAAATTTACCGAACAGCAATGTGTATGGTAAGAAGTTACGTCGGTAATAATAGCAACAAACTATTTCCTACCAGAATAAATCCAACTCTAATAAAAGAGGACACAATTTTACTTGGACAATACAGTACAGGGGACGGCAGGAAGAAAGGACTTGTCGAAGTGCACCTGCAACATAACTACGAGGACGTCGGCACACTTCGGCATCACTCAACCGACGGAAAAGTTTGAAATTATTTCTGTTGATGTAACCGGCATCAATCAAGAACACACAAAGGATTCCTAGAGGAAGGAAGCTACAATTTCAAGCGCCGACGATGCTAACGAGAAGTCGTCCTTTACGAGCTGAATGGTGGAATTCGCGGAATCGCCACGTCTATGGGGCAACGAGTAAATTTCGCTGGAATGGTCCTGAGTTACGCAAAGGCTTTCTGTGAGGGTGTCTGTGGAACGTCATGCACTTGTATTTACGCACTAATTCACGGTTATGGCCTCGTTTGCCAAGATACTGCCTACTTTGGCAGAAGTGTTATTAATAAATTCATATTGTATAGTGCTGTAGTGTTTGTATGATCCAACGTTGCGAAATTTTTATGAATAAAGACAAAATTTAAAAAAAAAATGCAATCAGAAGTATTCCAAGAACAAATTTTTTGCGATGTATCACAAGATGTATCGAAGAGATATGATGGTGTTGTGTCACAGACTGTTGAAAGTACAGCCTGCAGCTTAGTAATTAACGTCTATCAAAACAGAGCTCCGCCATCTCTGTCAATATTGATAATAGAAATAATGCAACGCATTTTAAATTGTGGGATTAACGACGAGCTCACCTAAAGCAAAAATATCGTATTCGACGCTCGCAGAGTAAAGAAGGCGTGTGTGTGTCACAACGATGTACTTCAGTGTGATCAATTAGACGCAATCTTTTTATGCATCCTTTAACGATGGAATAACCAGCAGGCTGGACAAAAATGTATGGAACAATGTTGCAGCGCTGGGGAGGCCTTATTTAAGTTCTGAAGGTTAACCGCCACGGTCAGAACCTCGATCCTATCCGTTCTGTGAGCTGGAAGAAGTTATGAGGGGCCGAGCGTTGAAACTTTAACTTAACGGCCATTATAAGCGATCTGCCAGAGCAGCCTACACATAATTCTGATCAGCCCATTTCAAGTCAAAAGTAAGTGCGAAGGTTGACAATATGCGATGAAAAATTAATATTAAAAAGAAGGGTTCATGAAATTTCAAGGTAGCCTTCCAAAATGGTGACTTTTATCTTCATTTTAACGACATAATTTGAATATTTTTGTTAAGGCCGAGACTTAACAAAGCTCAGAATCAATTTCAGTTTTTACTTAAAACCTTCTCGCACGTGAAAGCAACCCGTATTGCATGATCAGACATTTTTGTTGGTACTGATCAGACATTTTGTCAAAGAATCGTTCTTTAAAAATACGTACATGCAAAAAAAAAGATAGATTGAAGAGACTACTGACACAGTGATAATTCTACGCATTTGCATAGCCACCAAAATTTATGAGTATTTATTGTGTTAAAATCGCTCGTCGTATCGCTGCTCTAGCTATAAATAAATCCATATCCAGTTTCTAAAGATATATTATAAAATAAATGCATGAATCGCTATCCATCTCCGTATTTTTCGATATTCAGGCAGCTTTACAAGAGTCTTGCTTCCGCCATAACCTGGAAGCCAGGCTCACTACTGTCACCCGACGCAGTCAGTGGCTTGTCCAAGAATTTATCACGCGCCGGTACAGTCAAAAACTTGGTCAGGAAATTAAAGCTTCCCTAACGACTAACACTGTCGCACTAAACTGTCCCGGCAAATCATCACTTCGAATTTAAACGCACCAAACTTAATCGGAGCAAATTAACAGGATATTTTCGTGTGGTTAGGAGCGAACGAGTTCGAAATTACCGCGTGGACCAAAATGGATAGATTTTCTGTCGCCGTAAACGACCGCTAAGGTCATTTTCCCGCGCGGAGCGGGTAAAGGATGAAGTTAATTCAATGTTCAAGGATACAGAGGCAGAATACTGACTCGAATCTTAAATGAATATGATAATCAAATATCTTCCAAGCGTATCAGCAATTAATTCACATATTAAATGAACGAGTAACATTTTGTCGGCAATGCAATCGAATGATGTCAATCATAGTATCTATCACAATCAATCTGTAAACACAAATTATTATTCTCAAATTTGTATATCTTATAATTTGGAATTTATTCTCAATGACAGAAAAGAGAAGCAATAAGTAAGGTTAGGAAAGAATATTCATAACCGCATCGATGAAGGCCTACAAATATTCGAGAACTTATTTTTCGTTCGTCAAATATTCGTCTACAAAGCGTCTATTAAAATTGGTATTGCTTTTGAGGGTGAGATCTTAGACATACAATGATGAATGACTTTGATTTATGAAAAAAAATTGACCGTCAACTCCAGCGCAACAGATCTAATAATAGTTATTAATGATATAAATATTAGCTAGGGCTAGCATATATTCATTATTAAGTTTCGGCCTTACTTTCATTTCTTGGTTTTTCTTCCGCCACAGCTTTTGTTCCATCAATATCGGTCAGCATGAAGATAATGGCTGGAAAGCAGCTCTCGTTTCATACACTATAATCATACTTACAGGAGCGTATACTTAGACCTCAGTACCAATTCGCTGAAGACACGGAATGTAGTTACAGAAGGTTACGCTGGCTGGTCAAATAATGATGATTTGCAGTGCATGATATGCATTTGGAAGCACTCATCGAGATTGAATTCTTTACATTTACCCTTTACCTTTGATGAGCAGAGGAATATGACGTCATTCGATCGAATCAAAATTTTCATTTCCTCCATCTGCCCGGAATGTAGTCGAAAGTGTTTTGAAAGAGGAAAACAGGATCTGTCTCCGTGAATTTCAAGTCAGCCATAATAATTTGCCACTGGAAACTGAATTGATCCGTAACTGAGAAAATTTTTCTTTAAAAGAGATCAAAGGTCAATCAGAGAAGATGAAATTCAACCTTTTAAGTGACAAACATTTTACATACTTGTGTCTGTTTTCGAGGTGTGAAAAATTCTCCGATATCGAGTCTTTCAAGTCTTGAGCTAAGTTTGGTATTTTTTTAACGTTTTTTGCTCGCCATACAGTAATGTAAACTAATTAAATTCTCGATAATTGGGACTTCAAACATTGCACTAGAAATACAAATTCAAGAAACTACAGGAACTCGAAATTCAATTAAATAAATGGAAAGGACAGTTTAAGGAGAGCCAGCAAATCTCACTTTGCAGCCGCCGTCACGGTCCCCGCTTCCAAATGCCATTGGCCGCCGTCCCTCACGCGAATGAATTCATTGAGAGTTCTTTTCTTGTGAGCTAATGTTGGACAAACTGCCAGTGTCAGCACTCCTGAGGAACGCCTTACTTTTTACCAGCAACGCTGCAAGTCTACGCACCTCAGCCGCCCCAACAGGTGCCAAGGGAACTATGTGAACTCGTTGATTTCGAATTTCTTCACGGACCAAACGAGTTGCAATGAACAAACGTGAAAAATACGAGAAATGGATCTCTCTACAAATAATTATTGCAAATAATGTCTTCATAAGTTCTTCATTTTCGTTCCGAAAATAAAATTATTGTTAAAATGTTCCGTTTTATTTGATTGGCTAAATGCATTCGTCGACAAAAAATGTTCTTTAGGGTACAATTTAATGTTAACCATACCGACAACCAATAAATTTTTGAGTACGCCCTCGGACATCAGGCTAGAATGCACCTGGAGTTAGTTAAGGTAGCGGGAAAGTTAGGACCATAAGTTTAAGTTTACGAATTGATTTGAAACATAAGAATTTAAATTTTAAAATGTTCGAAATTGCGAATCAGCAACTGAATGCTATTGTTACAACAGAACACCATTTTCTGATTAATTCATCAGTTCATTAAATATTAATATCAATTATTCTTATTTCAATTGAAATTCCACTTAACCAGTCAATAGTAACTTTTCAATTACAGTTGAATAGTCACAGAATGCGCCTTGTATTTTAGCTCCCACTGCGTTCATTCTAGCCCAATACAGAACGTGAACCAGATAGCAGGCACGAGTAATCCAAGAGGCCTAGGTATAGCTCGAGCAGTTATAGGCTCGCTCGCTCCACAGAGCGTGCACAACACCATCGGTAGCCGGTCTTGTATAGGCATAGGCAGAGAATAGCGTTCTCACCGCCTCCACAGCATGATTTTGAGTCACACAGGCCTTCCCTGACAGGCGTGAAAATAGCTCAAAAAATCATGGTTACGTCTGGCTATTTTAGTTTCACGTTGTACATCAACGAACGAAAAGCACAATGACTTGAGCCGTGCATGTTCGTTTAGGAAGATCGTTCTAGAGGTAAAAGAGAACATGAAAGACACCAACCAGTTATTTCAACCTTGCGTGTCTGCAGTTTTTCCAGCATCGGATCTGAAGAAACGAACTTGACACCACGGAAAATCGGAACCAATTGAATCGGCCGCGACACTATAGAATGGGTGGCGTAGATGCCTGACCGCTCAATTGACCAGCGTCGCTCCATTTGTTTGTGCGCGAGCCCAGCAAGAAATTCAAGCGTCGTGTCCAATTCTATCAGAATTGATTCGCAGTGCAGTTTTCGCAAATATTAAATAAAGATGAAAAACCAATTCTAACTAAATGATAGACGCATGACCTTCCCTGCATTGAAAACGATTTAAAATTGGGCAGGGGATAGACAGTATTGACTTCCTATTGAAATCTAAGATATATCGAATTAAAATTATTATATTACTGCCCAGTGTCAATGCCAAAAAAAAGTTAAATAAAATCATCTGAAATAGCCTGGTATGAGTACTTTAAGACAAAAAGTAGCAATAATTTCAAAGTAAAGTAACAAAAAAAAATTATATAAATCAAATCAAAATCCGTTTTAATTAAGAAAGGCGAAATATTGGTTTCTGAATTAAAAGAGCTTACTGAAATACGTATCACAGTTAGTATCACTTCGAACACTTAGCGAGAGATTCAGACTCGTACGTATACAATTTTAATTACTTAGCAAAACCTCCGAAATTTTGAACAAAATTTGACTTTCAACACAAGACAGAGGCCTGTCACAAATAAAACCCTTTGGGGTTTCACAGTTGGAAGATGATGGTGCTAAAGCAGCGCAACTGGCTCGGCAGATTAATGTCATACTTCCTTGAATCTATGATGCATGGCACTATAGAACTCGGACTCAAGAATCTATTACTGAATCTAATGACTTTCCCGCAAAGGACTTTACGAAGCATACAATTGTTCATGCTCTCTAAATCACGCCAAGTTGAGTATACACGAGCATTTGCCAGCGCAGCGGCCAAGACACATTAGTTTCTTTTAACGATCCGCAGAACATTACTGAAATGCGCTTTAAACAAAGGAAGGCGCCATTACTAATGATGATGCGAGCCATACGCAGAACAGCAGCTCTATGATTTTGACCACTTACATCAACAGTTAAAATTACAAGAAACACAATGAGACAGCAATAATATTACCGGAAATGGCTGTAGGCTGTCTATATGAACGCTTATTCTCTATTAGCCACATATTAAAATTCAGTATTACAAGAGAATAAAAGAAACGAAAACAACACCAACAATTATTATAACTCCAGATATTAGTACACACAAATGAAAGACTGCCTTTTTCGAATTAAGTATTAGGTTCGTGGTGACTATTTACAGAGTTTATTGACTACCTACCTAATCAAGAATCCAGGACGCGACACTAGCACTTATAAGGCGTGGGAGGCGTTGATAAGCAGGGAGCGACATGTCTTCCAAAATTCAATGCGGTTGCACTTACGTTCATCATGTTACCGACGGTCCATGCACGATACCCGAATAATATTCAATTGGTAAGAGCCTTTATGGACTGTACCCCAGACGATCATACAATGCTTTCAAAGTCGTTCAGCAACTTCAAGCAACAGCAACAAAAATTGGTCACAATGATAGCAGCGGCGACGCTGCTGTAATAAAGTAAGCGAACGAAACACCATTTGTTTTAACAAGGTTTTGATTACAAGTTACAAAGCAGGAGGTACAAAAATATTAGCGATTTCTTGTTTCATTCAACTCGCCTCCTTCTGGACGAAGATACACCGGCACCTCAGCCCTTCGTCTTGAACTCATCTCTGTTGAATCGCTTTTCTACCTTATAACTTTGACTGAAAGGCTGGCTATAGCCTTACATTAGGTTCAACAGATAAAATGACATAACTTAACAAATACCCTAATAATAAATTTCTTTCAAACTGGTATGTGGAAATAGAATATGTCGCATCCTAACGTAATGTGTGACAATAAATGTTGCGCAAGAGGTAAAAGCAAAAGAGCAAATAAGGAGCTGACGAAGGCCAACTCTCAGGCCCCTCGAAGAAGCAATAATTGGAAGTCTAGTGAAGCCTTCAAGAGTCGCTATTTTCAAGACTGGCGACCAGCAAGCAATTTTTTCGAGCGGGAGAACCCAAAGTCGTCTCGGAGTTCAATATAAAGACGTAACCTTTTATAAACACCTGTTTGTTGAAGCCAGCAGACCTATACGGCACCTTCATTATGGCAGAGACAACATTTATAGGTAGAATTTATTCTGATGAATACATTTTTCATGATTACTTGAAGTATCCATCAATGTCTGCATGGGTAAACTTTCGTTTTCTTCAATGTAAAAATGTAAGCAGCATCAAAATTCAAGTCCGTAAATACCAAGATAGAACTCAAGTTCACTATAACAATGAAGTCTAAATAAAAAGAAGCTAATAATAAATGATGCAGCGACGAGCGACAGTCAAAGTTGACAAAAACTACTGAAATCTCAATCAAGGCTTATTCTAACCACCAGTAATTCGTAGACGAAAATACAGATACTAAAATCGCAAATTCACCAGGAATTTGAAAACAAATGAAATGGAATGAAAATTAACCATATAGCTTTTTAAAAGAAAACGTTCCGGAGTCTAGCTCCATCATTAGTTCGGCAAGCCAAGAATGCAAGTCCTAACAATTTGTAACGAAAATTCGCAAACTCACAGTAAGACCTAAATTGATAAATAACATACAAATCAACTAATAAAATTCACAAGCAAACAGGCCATCTATTTGCAATTTACTTAAAATAAGTTTGAACATCGAATTCGAGTCAGAAACTATCGAAACTCCCATTATTAGACTTTGAACATGTGAATTGATTTCGGAAACTTCTGTGTGAGATAGTAAATATCAAAGCTTTTGACAATGAATTCGTTCATTTTACAGCCAAATTGAATGTTGGTTGAAATGAATCAACGATTCGTGTCATCGAAGATCTTCAATACGATAATAGACCAGCCATTAATGACGTTCGCACGTCGCACCTGCACTGCCGTAGTCGTACAAATGTGCAACGTCACTTTTCATCACGTGGTGAAAGAAAATTCTCAAACAAAGGATTAGATAAGGCAGTAAACATGAATCCTAAGAAATAATAACACTAGCGTTGTTGTGTAACATTCAACATAAAAATACTGAAGAGAAACGATGGTGTTATGTCACAGAATGTTGAAAGTGCGGCCTGCAGCTCAGTAACGTCATGTCAAAACAGAGCTCCGCCATCTCTGTCATCATAATCAAATGAAATAAAATAACAATTGAATATACTTATAGATAGAGGGATAAAGCGGTCTAAGGAAAAGTTGAATTTGCCTTGGAACAAATAGATTTTACTCCAACGGTGAGGAAATAATTACGAATCAAATAAGTACGAGCAAAATCTTTACCGAGGATGAAGGATGATCCAGGCCTTACGATACATTCACACATTCGCGCAGGAAGAGAAATGTCGACTTACGACATGTTCTCGTAAATTTTAATCTGTAAATATTATTGTGAGATTCAAATTTTAAAATATTCTTGTGGACTTTAATCTTGAAATAAACACTTTTTGTTAACCAGTTATACCACCCGCTTGCTCCCAGATGACAATGCTCTTCTCATTGATTCTTGGGCTATGGGACCTAGTCTGGCTAGAACATTTGGTGAATCCTATACGTATTAGTAATGTGAAATAATAATGTAATATCACATCTTGGTTCGAAAGCCCGTAAACTCGTACTTTTTTCAATTACTCAAAGCTAATCATTCACTTTATGTCTCGTTCACTTTCAATTTTGCTAGTATAATGATAAACGTAATGTTATATGAGAACATCAACAATGATCAGTCGAAACTTCGTAGGTCAATGAGTACCCGCATGCCATATATTGTAATATTCACAGCATACATGTATTTTATATAACATATTGCATGTCATATATTGTAGGTATAGTGTCTTATTTACGTGCAAGAAAACTGCGCGGCCGGCTCAGGACAAAGGAAATCATGGAACTATAGAGGGCAGCTAGTCGAGATTTCAATAGCTGGCCCCTGCCTGTAGGTGTTCAAAACAGGGCCCAACTCGTCCGTCTCAACACAATGGAATAACGTGACGCTTTTACGGCTAGCCTCGCCAGCAGCGAAGACGATTAAACGCCGCGCCATAGAGCACCGCTTAATAGCGCGCTCAATTCTTGCCAGCCAAAAAACAGGCTTACAATATAGCTTCTAGAAAAAATCAAACAAAAATTCCCTTTAACAAGGGAAAGTGTCAATTGGGTTCAAATAAAAACAGGAATATTGTTATTATTCAGAAAATATCGTATTAAAATGATGTTACCCATAAGTGCAAGAGTTGAACTAATTTGTTGCTCTGTCAGAGTATAAACTGCGTAAATCGTACATGCAAAACACCAACAAACTACAACGCTTCAAATGATCCAGAAACCAAAGGCGGTCGATAAACACTGACGAGCCGGAAAAATATTTGTCAAGTGCAATAAAATGATTAAGTTTGTGTGGCAACATTTGCTTTGGTGCCGTCAACATAAAAGTTTGGGTTGACGAGGGTCGGTAACCTCAATGCAAGCATGTCTCATTCAAAGCCCGACGGTATAAACATTCCAAGAATCTTCTAACAACCTGGCCTAGTTTCGACGACTGGGTAAATTTTAGGCCGTCGTAGAAATTTTGTCACAAATGCAGGAACTGTTTCACGCGGTTACGTTACATGTAGCAAAAAACATTCATAAACGAAAATTAGTGTTTTGGTTAGAAGGGACGAGATAACTGATATCTCGACAGCTTGGCAGTAGGTAAGAAAACGAAGATAGGATCTTGGAACGTAATTAAGTTGGTAATTCCATGACTGCAGGCGGTTCCCAATCTTGTTATGATACCAATTGAATGTCCAGTATGGTCGCCTCGTGCCGCCAGGTACCACTGAGATTCGCTAATGCTACACATTACCCGCAAATAACGGCATATTCTTGCAAGATAACTAATTTTTTACGATAATAATTGGCGCATTGAGAAGGTTTACTAGCTGAACCAAACCACCTGAGGCTAGGTGGGTGGTATCGAGGAATAGTTGTGCTTTGTTATTGAAATATTGTGTGTTAGGAAGCAAACAATTACAGCAAAAAACTACAAATTATTTTTGGTATGAGAAGATTGTTGTACAGTAAAATCTGTCTAAACGAGTATGGCTATAACCATGTGATGACCTAACCAACGCTTACGTGAAAAGAACCTTAGAATGTTATTACATACCTCATATTAAATTATAAGGAAATTTATTGTTTACTTCCATCATTTTATTCACTTAACTGTTCACCTGGGGCATTCCTGATACAAAAGAAGTTAATTTCCTGCTGCAGCTTCTCAACCTTTGACAAGAGGCGCAGCTTTACGACGGCAGTCCTCCGATTGCCCGCGGAGAGACCCGCAGTCTCGGCAGTTGATCTACAATGATTATTTTTTGCTTTTGTTTTGTCAGCGTTGCGCCGACGATAAAAACTACTCCTAAAGTATTCTGATAAGAATTTCGATTGTTTTTAATCAAAACATTTTTAGAATAAATCCGAAGAAGAATGTTTTATACAACAAATTTTTGTCCAAGTTATACCTGGCGTATTAATTACGATAATTTAATTTCCCATCCCAGACAAAATGAACAATTGCAAACAATTTTTAGCACTAAGTGATACATATTTGTTACAGTTCAGGCTTAGTTTAACTTCCTTGTGAGCATTATTAGACCATAGATATTAAAACTAGTTTTTTTTATCAATGTACACGATAGTATTGGAACTCCATTAAAGCGATTTGTCCCTCGTATATAAAAAGAAATAAACTCAATGCTGAAGAAGAAAAAGCTATACTTGCTTAAAAGTAGTTGAATAATTACACTCGTGACCGAACACTGGATTTATAATTTTGCATATTTTCTAGCATATTTTGAATTCGAACTTATTTTAAACGAAGATAATTAGACAAACGTCGCTACATGCAATACGAGTAGCTGTACAACCGTTTGTAATCTTCAATTCCTAGACACTGAATAGCTTTTTCGGAGGTTAAATTAACAAAAAATGGCAGAAGAGAGGAAGATTAATTTTACATAGTAAATGAGATTTAATTTTCACGAGCATTAAGTGTAGCAGGCAACAAGTAAGCAGCTTGCATAGAGTAAGTTGAGTTACAAAACTAAACTAAACTAAAAGTTAGAGCCGCTGCGTAAACGTCAGGGCAGCTTGAACCCTCACAGCGACCTCCTTTTTTTACTATCGGAAGCTCATGTTACAGCGCAATTGAAGGCGGTATTTGCTGACAGATTTTGACTCGAGCTTTCAGGACTGCACTCTACAGTCGTTGCCTGGTTTTTGGCGTCAATATTCTGATCTTTTTGCTGCTGCTTCAAGTCGATGTCATGTGAGACATCAGACGATGAGCGAGGATTGTGTGAAAGTTCCGACATGCGGAGGGAAAAAAATGAAGCTGTGGACATTGAACCCTATTGCAAAACTGAACACATTGAAGATGATATTTTATGTATAGGGAACTTATTTCGAATGCAAAACAACAGGTCCACTAACGTACGCAAGCGATCGGAAATATTCGTGAGCTTTCTTGCTGATAATGCAACATCTTCTGCAAATAAGCTAATATAACAACAGCAATTAATTAGGCGTAATTAATAGCAAACGCTTATTCAAACAAATAATTATTGTCAAAACGATAAATTGAACATTGAACTGTATTGGTAAATATCGAGAAAAACTCGTATATTTTTCAGTCGAAGCAACGCACGTAAAAAAATAGCAAAAAAACCCAAGAAAAAAACTCTACAAAATAAGAGACAAATAGGAGGTAAAAATGCCACGAAATGCCGAGCTCAACATGGAGCATGAGCTATTCAGAGATTTGTACGTGGCCGAAGCACCCCAATATCGCATGAAAAAAAGTCGGATTAGGCGTCACTTCAGGTGATGGAAAGCCAATGAAACATGACTGAGCCTTATGGCTGAAATTCAGCACTACCTCACAGCCACTCAGCGCAATGAGACTTCTGTGAGCCTCATGGCTGAAAATTCAGGTTACATGACAGCCACTCAGCGCCACAATCACAGCGTTTCACTCTACACCTCACGGCTGCCGCCATCGGCACAGTAATGAGCTATCTCATGAAAACTTACCTTAAAAATGCAAGATTATATTTCATCCGCGGTTTAATTTGATAGAGATATGATTCTGCTTCCACTGATATCTACAAAGATTTTCTAACACTTGTATGTTCCATCGTTGAAGAACTATAAACAGTTCAAAAACTCAGCGTTTGATTTTTATTTTTTTATTGTGCATGTTTTTTGCGATAGAAAAATTGTCTAAGAGCTTGTCTCGATATAGATCGCCAAATACGAGTACTTTAGGAGAATGCCGAAGTCCATGCAACATTTTAGTTCATCAATCGGTACATAGCGGCCAGAGCTGGACAGCGCTCTTTTGAAATGTAGCGGCGCTACCGCTACCGCTACATTGCCTTAAAGGTAGCGCCGCTACCGCTACTGAAAATGTAGCGGTCGCTACATGTAGCGCGCTACTGCCCAGCTCTGAATTAGTGGCCCATGGAAAGGCAAATAAAATGAAGATGTTGCTTGCTTGCATTGATTGCCATCGGCACAAGAATATTTCTATGAATTATTACAGCTATTTTCCAAAAACTTGGCAATTTTTGCTTGAGCTCTAAGGATTCCTCATCAGTTGAACTTGTTTGCGCCCTGGCCCTTGATAAATCTGTTTTGAAAATCTTTTAAGATGAGTTAATGTGGAACCACAACAATTAAGGAAGTCTTAAATGTATTGTTATGGCATCAGTCCCGAAAAAGTGCTGGTCAGGGTTAGAAAATAAGGACGAGCGTTCTTTCACTTCTTTGTAAAAAAAAGATAGATAGAGTATTAGCAAATCAGTTGTTTGTCAAGTTTGATACATCAAAATATTGCAACTGATTGATGACACATATTTTCCGAATCGGGAACTTGTCTTGAGTTTTTTTTTATATTTTTACTAATACTCAACCCAAAGAGAGTAAAAAATTATCTCGAAATAAAGATTGTTAACATCAGTTGCCAGCGAAAATAAGTTTAAATAAGTAATTCATTCCTTCCATGCGATTTGTGTTTCAAAATTAATCACTCGTATTTTCTAATTTGAGTAATTTCTGCACTTAGATGAGAGGCAAGATACTCATGGTTTAAGTTTGGGTGGAGATTGTCCCTATTCCACAACCGACTAGCCGGCCTCATCAGCCCATCGTCTTATTTTGGGTCCGGATTGTCCTTATTCCCCACAGCGACTGGCCCGCCTCATCAGCCCACCGTCTCAGTTTGGGTCCAGATTGTCCTTATTCCACAACCGACTAGCCGGCCTCATCAGCCCATCGTCTTATTTTGGGTCCGGATTGTCCTTATTCCCCACAGCGACTGGCCCGCCTCATCAGCCCACCGTCTCAGTTTGGGTCCAGATTGTCCTTATTCCACAACCGACTAGCCGGCCTTATCAGCCCATCGTCTTATTTTGGGTCCGGAATGTCCTTATTCCCCACAGCGACTGGCCCGCCTCATCAGCCCATCGTCTTATTTTGGGACCGGATTGTCCTTATTCCACAGGCCGACTTGCGCTTCATTCGTATGGGGGAAGACATTGCTGCGGCTGAGCTCAACAGGCTTGGCATGCAGCCCGCCTTGTGCGGCGATTGACTTCATCGCAAGTCTGGATCAGCACAAAAACAAGCTCCGGATTTACTATCGAGGCGACTATAGAAGGCAAACAGTCCAGCAAATCAGCATAAAGATACCCTCTACCCTCTTCTCTAAAGCCACGTATTATTTACGTGTTCAAATGGTGAAAACATCCGATACAAAACTTCAGATTCGAGCATGGAACTTTTTCATCAGCAAACATAAGTTCTAAATAAATTTTTTATATTTTTCGGTCAGCAAATCATACTGCATAAAAAGAAAATGTAATATAATTCCACACTTTCTTGCTGTAATACATGATTTGATATATTTACTATTGCACTGACACTACAAAGCTTAATGTCAGTTTGCATTAAGCAAACGTGACCCAACTGAAAAAATCTTGGCAATGAGTTGTCTACGAAAGTCTTCAAAAGCGCCGTCCAACTCGAACTGCCAAGAGATTCAAACGACACTAACCTTTTATGGTGAAAGTTAGTGGCGAAAAATAGTCTGAGCCTTGAAACCGAGTAAAGTTAGAAGTTCATTACGAGGACTTCCGTTTTCCTTAACTAGTAGCTCACTGAGCTTCACCAAAGAAAAATTCCGCGCCATTACTATAGAAACGTCACAGTGAAATCGACCCGCAGTGACCAGCCTTTTTATAAGAAGGAAACATCATTCCAGCCTGTAACGCCGTTTCTGATCTGACAACATTTACTTTCTCGTATCTTCTTTTACAAAACGCACCATGAATGATATTTTTTTCTACTTTAGAGCCCTATATAATATATCTGCACACACCACACTAATTTTTGCGGTCACGGTCACAGAGCGAAGAATCTTGAGCAGTCAAGTTGAAGAGTTCGCTAAAGCTCAAGACGAAGTCACCCGCCATTCTCCTGTGTGACTCGCAGGCGGCAGCGTTAGCGTTGGTATTTTGTCGGCAGACACAGGCAAGGGCTGGACGCAATAAGCGCTTCGTCTATTTATTCCCACAAACAAATTACGGCGCTGTCATCATTTTCATAATCTAAACAGAGCTTCTGGTCCGCACTGCCGGGAATCTCCGACATCTTGCTCCAAAAACCCTTCAGAATACAAGAGGCGCGAGTGTCCCGAACGGCGCTGTTTACAACGCACACCAAATTGCGCGTCCAGCTTGAGCTACGACTCAGACCTAAAAATCAAGAAAATTTTGGTATATAGAGAATCAAATTTTTAATATATAACCGAATTTGATCAATCACACATCACAGTATACATGTAGCAAAGAAAAATCAATTTTTGCATTCTATATATTGTTCAAATTCCAACAGAGCTAAAGGTTTATAAAATGGACTATCCGAATACTCGTTTAGCTACCAGTATTTCAAGATTCTAGCCTAGTTATCATTCACCAAGGAAAATTTAATTTAAAAATACACATAACGAGGGGGATGCTCCTACGGATCACTCATTTCCTTTCCAGTAATCCCTTCGAGAGCCGAGCCTCTAAATCTGGAACTTAAGGCCAGCGCTCGAGTGAGGTCACCGGGAGATTTTTTCGTCATCAATCACCATCGACGGGCCATTGCGAGCAGTCAACGGCCCAATACCGCCAGATATAAAAGCATTAGGGCCTTAACAGCTGCTCGATCATCTGAAACTTTTCAATTCCATAAAATGTACGGCCAAGACAGCTCCATACTCATTGGTTCTCTCTGAACATTAATCAACAGGTCAAGCACTTCCTGATCCTTACGATAAAGTGTGTTCAACACACGGTAAATTTGATACGTAATACGGATTATATTTTTGGGTTATTATTTGCACGGTATCATCTTGTACTGTACAGCTTTGTATTGTTTGGTGCACGTTTCATGTGCGGCCAGGTTATTATTTGTGGTACATTAACTATTCTGGACACGTGACGTGATCAAACAGATCGGTAAAATAAAATATTATTCTAAGGAAATTTTGAAAATTGCAAAACCTTCTAATATTAAGGCGATTTATATTCTTCTAGCTTTCTCCAACTTCACGAGTTAAAGATGAAATTTCATACATGTCGTGATACTACACCTTTTCAAGAGGGACACATTCGACAAAAAGTATATAATCAAGAAATATTAATAGTAAAATTATTTCGAAATCAAGAATCCTGCTATTTCATCTGCTCTGATTTCATCTGATAATTAATTCGCAGCAAAAAAACCCGCCTGTCAAGCACAAAACTTCATATATTTAACGTCATATAACCTGCTAGAGGAGCGCAGGCGCCGAGTGCTCCGAGACGCAATAGGCTATCAGACGCAGACGTCAGGCATGAAGTCAGCTAGATTTATTTTTGGCTGAAGAAAATCTCGCAGGGGTTGGAATAATTTTGTCCGGAGGGACACAGGCGAAGGCCCCCCTGCTATGATACGTTCAGATTTAAATAAGAAATATGTTCCGATGTCAGCCAGAGGAATAATTCCTCAGTGGATCGTTCACTCACTCGAACAACACGGAACTGGATGATGTAAGCGCATACGTGATTTGTATGCTATAAATTTCTTGCCAGTTACATGTAACCATGCCGATTGAATGAAAAATTAAATTCTACAAGTGAAGTACTTTTTACGGTACGGAAGAAAAAATTTATACGTATCAAAGGGAATTATGTTTCAAAATTCAACATAATGTGAAACAATTTTCAATTTTATGAAAAGCCTAAGCTGTGAACTTGGTCGCTAAACGATTTGCACGGTAGAGCAGAAACCTTCCAAGGGATTTCCAGCGATAAACAAAAGGCCGATTTTTGTATCGCAATATTTTGAACTGCAGTGAGAGTGCTTGCCATAATTTATACTTGGCTACGTAGCTTAACAAGTGGAGTTTAAACGGTTTGTTCCACTGCTTCACATAAGTATGAAAGAAGGCCAAATTAAAATTCAATGATAACTTGAATGAACGCCTTAAATAAATAATTGAATTATTGAAGACTGGAAGAATAATTATATCCAGTTAAGATCAATTCATATGAAATGATATGGCCAATAACCAAACATAAAATATAAAATATAGAAAGAAAATATAAACATTGACAAAAAGTTCATCGACGAGTTACCGGACGTTTACAACGCCCTGCCAACCGTAATATTTCAAGAAAGAAGTACGTCATTTGGAACATCTGTTCAAATGAACCTCGCTTCTCTCTGGAGGTTGAAATTTTACGGCCCGGCATAGCAAAGCAATAAGCTGCTCCAGAATCGGGCATGCAAATGCAGAGAAAGTTGGCATTTTTCTTCATCGGCAATTGGCGAGAAACTTGCTAGCGAAATGAGCAGTAGTTCGCCGGAGACTTCAAGTCTCCAACTTTTACAGTGGTGAGAATTCGTCCTGAAAAATTAAGATTTTCTATCCAAGATCGGAAGCAGCGACTGCATAAACGACTGAGACGCGCATATGCTTCAGTACATATAAAGTTGATTGACGTTACCAAACATTTTCCTTAAGCGTATAAACTGGCCGGATATACTTGTCCTCCTCATGCTTTTTTACCATTCTGCAAAATTTAATGATAATTAAACAGTTTAGGAACTGAAGTTATGGGGAACAAACTGGGGGAAAAATCAACGAGTGTGAGTTGAATTCGGCTACGGAGAATTCGTATTAACGGTATAAGCCTCTAATGCAGTGGTTCCCAAACTTTTTCAGCCTGAGCGGCGCCCCCTTTGGCTCCCTAGTGAATCTCTAGGGCCCCCCGACAGACACATATAAAAACAAACGCCTCTTTCTTGATATTTAGTACGCTGCAATTTTAAAAGAGAAAGGTTAAACACAAATGTGTATTTCACAAATAGAGCCCCATTTAGTAAACCAATATATTTTTACAATTTTAATTGTTTCAGCACTAGAAATTCCAGACGGTTCGGACAAATTAATTTACGGCCGGACTCATGGCTGGTCTCGTAGCCGGTCTCATGGCCAATCTCCAAATTCAGTGACCAGAGAATATCTACCAAAACTAATTAACGCAGCTCGATAAAACTTGGAACACGTATTCATTATGACCTAACGGTGATGTTTAGTTCGTCGAAAATTTTTAAATTTCAACTGATTCGGGAGTTATATGGCGATACGGGCCGAAATTCGCAGTGATCAAAGAATTTCTTCCAAACTACTGAACAGATTCGAACGAAATTTTAAATATAAATTCCTAACTACCAAACGGTGATTTTTAGCTCGTGAAAATTTATTCGATTCGGAGTCATGTTCTACACGTGTTGTGTACAAATCGTCAAACAAACGTACGAACTTCTGACTTAGACTTCGCGGGCTGCCGCCCCCCCTACAGCCCCTCTACAGCAGCCCCCCAGATCTTTCCACCGCACACAGGGGGGCGATATCGCCCACTTTTGAAACCACTGCGTCTAACGGTAACTCTCGTAACGTAGTTAAATATGTGTCTCGAATTTAAATAACATTTATTACGAAAAATGTTTTATGGAAAAATGTCAAACGCATGAATTAAGGATTTTAATGTGAGTTTTTAGTTTGATTTTGACTTAAATATTCAAAAACGCTTTTTAAATAAGTGAAATATAATTGTGATTTTATATATATATAATTACAGATCAATAATTGATATATAATAGTGTTTCGCTCCGAATTTTTAGTCTCGCTGTCCATTAAATAATGATCAGTCTAGGTTATTCCATTACATTCCAGCCGCTCTTTATAAATGCATCACGTGTCAAGTAGCGTTCCATGTAAGCTAAATTTTGCACGCGGACACGGCACGTTCCTACAACCTCGCATTAATATTGCTAACAGTTGGTCCTGAGAGTACCGAGCGTGGCTATGTACTCTCGTCTTATTATCATAATATCCTAAATTTGAGCTTTAATCATGTCACAGGCAATCATAGGTGAACTCCAGTGCAATATTAGAATGGAATCTTGGCTGCTGAACCAATGGTCGTTTGACGGTTAGCTGGAGAAGGTGGAGAGAAATATATTATTACCAGAAAAAGATATTATATTATACGAAGAATTCTTAATTACGAGTAAAATTGATGCCAAAGATATTCTAATTAGAATTATCTGGAGAAATAGCGCTTCACATAGTGAACCTGAGAGTAAATTATAGGTACGTAAATTTAACATACTAAATTATGTTTACTATACCGAGCATAAACTCAATATTAGAAACTTTTCAGCTGCAACAGCAAGGCACCCTTGCTTCTTAAGTTTTGCAACATCATCATTAATTCCTGCTCGAAATCTTTATCTCGTTCCCATTATCGTGTCGTAACAGTGAACAAAAATTCGATACGCACGATGGATGAAATTTAGAGTAAAAACGGAAAATATATCGGGCATCATGTAACGAAACGAAAAGTCCCAGCGCAAACTTTGGTAAATTGTCATTTAATTATCTACACAGAGTTTAGCCTGCATAGTGCATACTGCATATATTCGTAGAGCACATAAATAATTCGAACGCAAAAATTTTATACAAAATTCAAAAAAAAATTCAAGTCAAAAAATTTTATACATTAAAATACGTTATACATAATGTCACTATCGAATCGATAATATCCAAATGAATCAAAATGCAGGAACAAATTAAATCAATATGAATATGAAAATTTTCATTAACTTTTATAGAAACATAGTGGAGAAGAAAATCTCCCTGCAGGCACACGTAAGCGTTCATAAGAAGCTTAAAGTACTGAAGAGATTACGACTGCTCGCCAAACGAATAAGAAACTCGGCAAAGACTTTTGCACCCAGCGTTCCCTTCAGTATTTAGTCGTAAGAAAGCTGTGCTTCGGCTTATGTCTTTACTAAACATTTCTTTGCATCTGAGTGTGGTTAAAATTAAAGTTAAAATCAAACAGACTTATCATCACACTAGAAATTACACTGAATAAATTATTCTATTGATATTGTAGTGCGAAATGTTCGGAAACTTGTTTTGGTTTCCGACGTCCTAAACTCATCATAAGGTAAGGTTATTGCCCATTTATTTAATTTTTATTTATATTTCTCTTTCTTCTACCAACAAAACTTCCCCCACCCTCATCATCCCATCTACATGCACTAAATACTTTTTTGCACTCTCAACAGCAACCGCAGTTATTCCTCTGACAAATCCACATACACTGCAATCCACTTTTTGCCTGTTCTCTAGTTCTATACGCCATGCTCTCACCCCTCTTATCCGTCTTTTCCATTTGCCTCACATTCAACCATGAGTATTCCACAGACTACAAACTATAATATCCACTAAAAAAAAACATGTTTAAAGTTGAATTTTTTCATCACTATTTAGAGGTCCTTGTAATTGACGAAACACATGAATTGTGAGATCTGATGCGTCCTACAGATTGTTTGAGGTAGCCTGGCTACCCAAGATAACGTAGCTATGGAAACACGTGCAGGGAAATATGCGTGCGTAAATATGGAGACGTTCGAGTAGATCAGTGATGTTACCACATTAAATCGAACAGAAATAATTCGAATAGTATTATTATATTAAGATTATTTAGTTCGATCATAAAATATATTGATTTTCATCTAAAATAATATATAAAGTAAGCTTGATTGAGTCGTATTTGTAACATACCAAAATAAATTCAGACTTAAACTCGTTAAACGCAGGTTGTACCCCGAAAAATTCATAGAGTGAAAGTCTGTTGAAGGACACTTTACGATCAGAATTATTACCAAACATAACGTTTAACTTTATAAAATAAAAAAGAAAGCTAAGAAAGTTCTTTTTTGCGATAAAAACAATACTGTGCATGAAGCCTAAAACATTTTATCGCCTAGAGTGATGGAAGAAGTTTTTACAAGAAATATTGCGTACTTCGATCGTTTTGTCATGTTCAAAGCGAAAGAGTTCGTAGAGATTTCATACCAGCGCTCTGGAACTTCTCTTCAACGAGTCTACCGTAAAATAAGTTAGTAATAAAAATTTCAAGCAAGGCAGTAAAAAGAAACTAGGTCCGGTAAGGACACTGCTGATGAAATAGAGGGTCGCCAGGTCGCTGCAAACATAGGAGAATTGCACATCAAAAACGCTGAAGTTTTACCCAAAAAGGAGTGCACTTGCTCGTTGTCATAAGACTTTCAGGTAAAAAATACAGCTCGTGCTTAAAAAAAATTAGATCCGTACTCACTGCAGTGAGTGACAGAGAGCGCATTTTCTCGTGCACGGAAGTCACGGACGGACGGACGGACGGACATGACGAGCACAATAGCGCCTTTTTGTCCATATATGAGAAAATGCGCTGAAAAGATGAGCGCACATCGCAAAATTTCCTGGGAACATCGCAAAATTTTGCGATGACTTTGCATTTCCTGAGAACATAGCAAGTCAGAAAAAATACTGTCATCAGTTCATAAGGTTTAAAATTCCTGTCTAACGTCTCGGCAGCCAAATAATTTCACTTTCTATCATTTTATCACCCGTTCACGACTAAAAGCTCAACTTCGTTTCTTGCCCTGGGTTAGTGCATGCCTCGAACAGTAATAGAAGAGCCAGCAGACCCAAAGATTCGCAAGTACGTACAAAAGTCTTTAGAGTCGAATTTTTATCTAGGACACTATTATGTGTTCTATTTCCGTGTTCCATGTTTCACGGTCAAGAACAACATTCTGCGCGTCAGCATACGAAACGTGGAGCAAAATGACACTCCAAACGTGGAGCTATAATGGCACTTCATTTAAACTGAATAATTGAGGTAACTGATATAATACGGCGACAGTCCTAGAAACATCGCTGACAAGCCTAATCTAATTTCGCATTAAATCAACAGTGTGGTTAAATGGTTAGGTAGACCAGTACAGTACGTTCATTTACAAATTCCGTCAGCATGGTAATGAAGGAACAAGCGTTTATACTGTCTTAGTACAGTGTCCGTAAACATTGTACAAAATTATCTACATATTAAATGATTGTGGATGAGATCTGAATCATTCTAACACTCTTGCTTTTCATTAAAGGAATATTTTTATCTACCTAAATTTCGACAGTTTTAAACATCGTATACAAGCCTTTATTTTTATTTTACAACGAGCACCCTGTCAGCGAAGTGTTAGCAAAATAAATCATATTAATGAAACATTTTTGACTCACAGAGCTGATTCCAGTACAAAAATGTTACCAAACAAAGGACGGTCGTTGAAATAAACGTCAGAGTAGACGGGTTATTGGCACATGCGTCGCGGTATCTTCTTCAAAGTGATGGACTTGCAGTTCGTCCACAGTCAATTAGCGAGCCAGCGCGGCGTATCAGTGCTACCGTCGCGGCATGAGTGCATCAGGTACGAATATCGCCAGATATTGTGAACCACGAGAATAACTTATTAAATACTTTAAATTTAGTACTTTAAATATATACTTTAAAGAATTAGATACCAAATATTAAATAATTAAAATACTTTAAATACTAAAAAGAATTTTAAGTGCTTCGATGAATTTTAAATACTTCAAAGAATTAGTTAAAAATTCACATGCCCGATAAATTAAAATTGATTTTTGCTTGGTAAAAAATAGTGGAAAAATTAAGGAAAACTACCACACAAACAGTTGACAGACAAAAATTCGCATTTGAATATTGGAGCGCTGTTCATCTCTGATATTTGGGGCGCTGTTTATCTCTGATATAAACCAATGGTTACACTGAAGTTTTCTCTAAAAATATAACTGACGCTTCGTAAAGCTTTTGAAATGCATTTCCGACTGAAGAAATAACAGAAAGTTCTATGCACTCCCGGCTCTTATCTACGTCCATAAAGTGGGCCTCTTTTGCTCTATAAGACCACCGGTCTTTCCTGCTGGTAACAAACACTGCAATTATCTGAGATACTGCGCGTCTACACACTAAAATAGAATACCAGAGCACAAGGTTTGTCTCTCTTTTAATCCTATTTTTGGAAAAAATATGAAGTAGTATTAACGATGTTGAAGTAAAATTCTTTCCAAAGCCTTTGTAAGATGTGGTATAGTTTGAGTAGATAATGCATTTATGGATGAATAAGGATAAGGATAGAACTTAATCATAACAATTTTAACTAAAGTGAAATAATTATTTTGCTGTTGTTCTCATACTAATGAACCTAATGATATGAACCTAGCCACTCATGGTCTGCTGAATAGAAAGAGTAAAACAGAACATAGGTCATTGATTAGTTTGAAAGCAAATCTTGGAATCAAGTAAATAGGTCGCGATAATTGATTTTAGGTAAAGTATATTAGCCTGAGACGTGTTGTCTTACAAGAAATCGATGACGAACTAGAAAATGGTGAGTTCTCATACGAAAATTGGGACAATCAAAAAAATCTGCGCAAGAAATTGCTAACTGAGCTTAAATGTAGGTATAACTGCTCTATAGCGCTGTCTAAACACCATGGATGCAATGTGATGATGAATAATTAATTCAATCAATACAATTGAGAAATAAATATGATTTATTTAAATGATTTCGATGATCATTTCTCGAGAAATAATTTCAACTTGGTTTCTACCAAATAGGGTGTACTCACAGACGCGTTGCAATATGGCATGCCCATAAGTAGGTTGGAACACTCATGACTGCCAATTGGGATACAATATTAGGATTTAATCTCATATAACAGCCAAAGTTTCATTCCACGCTGTGGATGAAACACCTTGCTTGGCATGCAGTTATCTGGCACCTCTAAGTAGCTTATGAACGAAACTGGGCCAGTAAAGATAAGGCCGGACAGATTTTCATGGTCCAAAGACCCTCATGTGGGCTGGTCATTAAAGTGATTTCAGTTCAGCCTAAAACCATCCAGGTTGATTGCAACCATTAGAAATAATTTATTGCAAGTTAAGGAACGGACGAGTACGAAAGATTTATAAAAAGTTAAATTACATAACGATAAATCAAAACTAATATAATTATGTAGTAAATTTAAAAAATCTCATTACTTCAACAATTGATTATACATTAGTTTTTTTCTTGTACATGTAATATAAGTATATCCTATTCAATTATTTCTCGTCTAAAGCAATATCGTCAATTAAACCAAATTGGTTGAACTAGAGGAGAAAGTTAAACATGAAAGCTTCTTCATGCAACAGAAAAATGATATTTGCTGCTGTACGTAAATGTGGGGTCCCCCCGGCTTTTACCCGCGCTCTCAGTCCGCGTATTGACATTGATGTCTTCACAGCCTTTGCTTATATATTAGGAATCGCTGCAATGGGGGGTACTTTTTTACTTTTTCCATCATAACTCGGCAACGGCTGCTCCGATTCAGTTGTTGTGTCAACCTCGATAAACTATCTGGGGGAAACTAAGGTTAGATTAGGGGCTCCCGGGTGTTATTTAAAATGAGATTATGTCCCTGTCACTCGCAGTTTGACGCTGTCAATGTTGACGTTGCTTAAGGGAAGCACCTGTTTTCAAGGGTAGACATCGTGGGATGTAGGATGCTTTAGTTTATTGGTATTGATATTAAAATGTAGGGGGCATTAGGATATTCTGGTTCAATAATAGGAATAGGATTGCCATGTTCAACAAGGAAGTTTGAACGTCGCTATAGTAAAACTTCGGCATGAAACTTCACCAAACATTACTCGATAACAGGAATAAGATTACCATGTTCCACACGGATGATTGAACTTCACTATTTGAAAGCTTTAGAATACGAAACATTATTCGATAATATTAATAGAATAGCCGTGTAGTATCGCTGGGTCAGGCCTTTACCCAATCATAACACGGCTCTGCTTGGAGCTCCAGAAGCGAGGTCGCCTCGTAAGTTGTTAAGCCAGGCACTAAGCCAGTGATCTAAAGACAGGATTCAGCAGCAAGTGAAGGAGCAAAGTTTTACATTCAAGCTGTAATACTACGCACAAACAACAAATAAATTCTCAAAGGAAAAATTACACCTCGATACTTAAACCTTTTTTGACATCTCAAATCGTACAATCACTCTACCGATCACCGACTGTCGCGCTAAAATAAAAGTTAATTAGAGTTAATTAAAAGTTACATAATTAGAATAAAATAAAAGTTGTGGAGTATGCAACAGGGAAATTACATTTTAGGCAACAACTCGAAAAAGAAATCGACGCCATCATATTAGACTTCGCATGAAAAACACCAGTAGAAGGTCCATATGTCCGACAATATGATTTATTAGAAACCCGGTTCCATAACAAACATAGACCACCTCACCAGCGACACAAATCCTAAATATACTCAGATGATGTACTCCGAGAACCGAAACAAGCTGCAGTGCCATAAATTGTCACGCGACTTGCAATAAAGTCTCCGACGTGACGTCTTTGGGGGGCGGGGGCACCACATCTAGGCCTTTGTTTCACGCCCTGTAAATCTGGTCCGCATATTCCTTCATTGGCGCAGCGGCGGACATCGCAGTTTTACTGGCAGCCATCCACGACGCTCAAGCTTAGCAGTAGCCATGACCTTGCTGCTTGCAGGAAGACTTCAATCATATCAGTTCCTTAAAAAAATTAGAAGTTCGGCAGAGTAATAAAGTTCGACGAACTTCGAGGCTTCGTAACGAATAGAAATTTCATATTTAAATTTTGAATCTGGCGGGATGAACTGACCAGTATGTATCAATTATCTCCTAAGGAATTATTTTATCATTTAGCGGTTTATACGTTTAATAGTTTTTGAACCCCTTATTGTGAAGATTACGAACTACAAGGTTGCACCGCAATGTATACAAGAAAAACGAGCGTTGGAATGAATTTGTATATTTTAACTGAACTTGTGATGATTGGTTCGTAATCGAAATCGTACTTAATTATAATCTTGGACTCGAAGCAATAATAATTCTCAAGATATTTCTCAAGCGAAAAAACAACAATTAAATGCTCACCGATTAAAAAAATTTAATCTGACCGAAAATTCATACAGCTTTCAGAAAGATAGAAAACAATCGCGCTGATGTGAATTTTGAAGCACTCTATCGGGAAATTAATACCATGACATAGATTACCTTTGATATTAATCTGTTGGTGAACTACTCCTGATGAACACAGGGGATTGTCCCTTCAACTGCTTTGAAGCAGCGGCTTCAGTCTGAGCGCCATATTGATTTATTTATGAACTTCGCTAAATCAACAAACTTGACAGAGTTGGGGGAGATGAAATCAAATCCCTTGAACAGAATGGCAGTTGGAGCCGATTAAACCATAGTAAATTTTTATTTTAAAACGAAAATTTTATTTCGATTTGAATTAAAACGCTGGCCAGAGGGCGTAGCTGGCCACTAACAAACAATATTCTGTAAATTATGGTCTCAAAATAAAAAAAAAAAAACTACTGAAGGAGAGAATGCTCAGCGCCAAACTTCATGGTCACTCTTATTCGCAAATACAGAGTTATTCAAAGAACTCTATGATTTGGAAGTCAACAAAAAAAAAATAACTGATAAAGATAACATTACCTACAATATAAATTTATTGAAAAAATATCTGAATTTTTGTACCATAAGATTTTAAAGATGATTTCGGACAAATGACAGACCCCCATTGTCAATACATTCAGATAGTCGATTTTTTAAGTTCAAAAATCGATGAAGTTTCAAATTACTGAAGCATATTGACGGGTGTGTTGGCGATGGCTTGGCGTATGATGTTCTTCAAATGAGGTAGGGTCCTTGGACAGTCGACGTAAACAATTGATTTGATATAGCCCCATAAACAAATGTTTTGCGTTTAAGTTCAAGTCCTCTCCAATAACGCATGTTTTGATATTTTACGCTGACGAAAATGCGGAAGTGAGCCTCATCTCTAAAGAAAACGACTGCTTCGTGAGGCAAGTTCTCATGATGAGCTTCACACGCATTTCAGCGAGCTATAAAATTGCTTTCGCTGAGTTCTTGTATCACAGACAATTTGTGGGGATGAAATTGCAGTTCTTTGTGTAGTATTTGTACCACACTGCTATTCGAAATCCCCAGAATTGCACCGTGTTTACGAGCTGAACGGTATGAATAACGCAGAACGCCTCTCTAACTCTCTCTACATTTTCGGGTGTTGTGGCAGTCTGCTGACCTCCAGACCCTCTTGCATTCACACTCCCATGCACTTGCCCTAAATGTGTTCACCCACGTAACAATCGATTCCCGATCAGGAACCCAACCTGAAGGACGAATACGGAACCGAGTGCGTAATACTCGTTGAGCAGCGATAATGAAACGGCCATTAAAAAAGTACGCATCGACAGCGACCGCACGCTTCTCACTTGTCCAATACTGAGTTACATTGGACAAGGAAGCTGCAATGAATCACCTTGTATTGCTGACCACTAAAGATTTATTTGCTTATCTCATAATATTTCATTTCGTATCAATTTTTGTATAGCGAAAATGATGAAAATAATGATCGAAGAAGCAAAGGAAAATTATTGTCTTTGGACAGCCATAGCATCCATAATTATATAAAATGAGAAACAAACATTAATGAAGACATTTCGCTATAGCTACAAGGCAAATTTACTTCGCCCAATGGCGACTCTTCCATCAGTGATCTTGCGCATACTTGACTCTGACTCGCGCCACTTCAAATATCCATCTGCATCAGTTCAGGCAATATGGCCATGTACGATGTATTGTACGACCCTATCAGATCAGCACACGCGCCCGAGTGGAAACTAGGCTATGTTCTGGCCCACCTCACTGGAGCTCAAGTTCTTCGTCCTTCCTCTGTCCATTGTGACGGGCAATTGCCGGTCCAGGCCTGAGCATTTCAGGAGCACTTGACTCTTCATGGCCAGCGATCGTGGATTGAGCTTTGGCATTGCGTGCAGCTCATCAGGCATTGCAAGGTCTATCTACAAACTGAAATATTGCACTCGTACAGACATTCAAATAATTTTAACGCCCGCCAACAGAATCACGTTGGCCATAAATAACAATTAAGATTCTAATCCACGTATCCTATCAGCAGAACATGACCACTGTCCAGCATAATACAAAAAGAGCCTCTGCTCCGAAACTAACGAAACAAATCTGAATCGTATGAATATTTCTACCAATTAGCGGTCATAAAATTCCGAGTGTCGAACGCGATCAAATGGCAGACCATCGAAAATTCCGAGTGTCGAGGTCGATCAAATGGCAGACCATCGAAAATTCCGAATGTCGAGAACGATCAAATGGCAGACCATCGAAAATTCCGAGTGTCGAGGTCGATCAAATGACAGACCATCGAAAATTCCGAGTGTCGAGAACGATCAAATGGCAGTCCATCGAAAATTCCGAGTGTCGATGACGATCAAATGGCAGACCATCGAAAATTCCGAGTGTCGAGGTCGATCAAATGGCAGACCAAAGCCATTTGATCGTCGTAGCAAAGTAATAGCAAACATTCATGACAATATTGCATTAATTATTTGGAGTCGAATTAATTTAATTTAGTAAAGGTTTTTAATTTTAGAAATAAATCAAATGTAGAACATTAATTTGTAAAAAAATAACTCAGCATAAATTACCGATAAACTAAAGTATGAATGAGGTTTTGTTTGGACTAGCTTGTAGCAAGTCAACATTGAACTGCATACGATACAGCATTCTGCGCTTGCTTTAAGTTTGGTATTATTGCAGAGCAGCGATTAATGAAATACTTTTTTCGAATAGCAATGTTATCGTTATAAAGAAAATTGTAGCCGTTATTGATACCACATGCAATATATACTGCACTTCTGACTTAGTAAAGATATGCTTTGATCATTATGTGTGAGCAAACATAATTTATTAATTCAATTTACTCATTTAACCTTAAACAAATTCATCAGATTTTACTGTTCTTAATTTCAGTGTCAAATCTACAGGGGAGGTTTTTGTTATTAATTAATAACTTAGATATACAATACGCGTGTAAAAATATCTATGCTTTGAATACTTCAGATATACAACACAGTGTTGAAGCATATTTATTCATACAGGTATTATTCCTACCGTTGAAGATAACTACATCAGGAATTCGATATTCCTTGTTTTTCTAAAAAATAATTTCCGAAGTGCAAAAATTCCTTCCGACCGAAGCTGTAAAATAACTTAAAATGCATGAGACTCACGAGAAAAGAACACTTTCATGGAAAGTGAAGAGATATGAACATAAAAATTTTGTGCATTAAATAAATTAACGCAATGAAAATTAGCGCAATAGCGCCAGCGTACGATGATAACATATCTCTCTTGTCAACACTGCAGCTGCGGTTGACGAACCGCATGAAATTTAATTATATTTTAATTAATATTAACAAAAATGAATTGCACTGCAATAGATAGATAATAAATATTTGAATACATTGCTTTCATATCAACATGCAAAACGATTCAACCGCAATCGCAATCGTTTGACCATACGCAAGTCAAACGGTAACTCGACTCCAAAGAAAAGCGATTGCTACAGATTCTTTACCCAACTTTTTGTGGAGCCAACAGATCCCCTTTGCCATCAGACGCATGAATCTCCCTCGGTTGTTCACTTTTATCCCTTGTTCCTTTATCTCGGTCAACGAGCAAGAGAGTTTTATGTGAACGATGTTTGCCAACACTGGACGAAGAGGGAAAATGCAGGTTAAAAGTAGAAGAGGCTCGCATGGTTTTCAATACCGCATTCAATGAACTCGATTCGCTTAGGTACTCGGATTTGAGAAAAATGGGTCCAAGTGCATTTTGATAATGTTTCAAAATTAATATATAATATATATAATCTGTTTTCAACCACGAAAATTCAGTCTCGTGTAACACACTTGAGTAAAATATGTGGGCAACATGGAATTTCCATGCGATTGTAGTCATGTGATGACTTGAAGTACAAGAGCTGAGTTTAATGCATATCAAGTAATAGCTAGTCATGCTTGCCAGAACCGTTTTCACCACACCAGCCTTTGACATTCATTCAGGTTAGGTTTTTACTGCTATCCTCACATAAAGAATCTCTTGTATTTGCTAAAAACTACCCATACTTTGTCAAGCTATCATCGCAGTTCTAGCATATTTTTCTTTTATCATCATAATTTTTGGGTTTGTTTGCTTCTATGTTTTTTTTTTTTTTTGTGAGAATCTCAGACACCGGCAACTTCAAACAAACTGTAGATAAAAGAAAATTTGAAGTTTATATGACGCAAAGCTAACGAATTAAATTCTCAACAATCGTCATAATCTCATGGTTGTTCAATGCACTCCTTGTCACTTCTAGAACTACACTCTAGGTCCTAGGAGTATACTCGGTCGGCGGCTCTGTAGTAATGCTTTGCCATAACTCTATTTCAGTAGACTAGTATAAAGTAAATCTTTTCTGATCACAAGTTCTTATAAGAACTTATTCTCTACTAACAATAATCAAATTGAGTAGATTCACTTGAATTGTGATTCAAAATTAACAGAGGTGGGCAGTAGCGCGCTACATGTAGCGGCCGCTACTAGCGGCCGCTACATTTTCAGTAGCGGTAGCGGTAGCGGCTCTACATTTAAGGCAATGTAGCGGTAGCGGTAGCGCCCGCTACATATTCAAGTAGCGATACGAGGTTTTGCCGCTACCGCGCTACCGCCACATTTATAGATAAAGCCTTTAGATTTTACTTAAGGGGACCGGCTACCCTCCAACAAAACTTTTTTGTTTACAGACGGATCGTTTTGAAACTTG